>NC_057807.1:191096611-191193901 GCF_018294505.1 Triticum aestivum
AGCAACAACAACAACAGTAACAACAGCAGCAACAACAGCAACAACAGCAACAACAGCAACAACAACCACAACAGCAGCAACAACAGCAACAACAG
This sequence comes from Triticum aestivum, assembly GCF_018294505.1. Lineage (NCBI taxonomy): Eukaryota > Viridiplantae > Streptophyta > Magnoliopsida > Poales > Poaceae > Triticum > Triticum aestivum. The sequence goes on from NC_057807.1 coordinate 191,096,707, forward strand.
CAACAACAACAACAGCAACAGCAACAGCAACAGCAACAGCAACAGCAACAGCAACAGCAATAGCAACAGCAACAGCCACCACAACAACAACAACAGTCGTATCCATAGTTGCCCTCCATACCAACACTTTCCTTTTTCAACCATACTTTCACTTTCCATGGCTAGTCGTATCCACAGTTTCCCTCCATACCAACACTTTCCAAGGAATTTATTATTTGACAACATAAAGTAAATTCATTTTTCATTTCGGGACTGGGCATCCCTAATACATTTGCCTTACTCTCGTGCAATGACAAGTGAATAAACACTCATCGTGAGAATAACACATCTAGTATGGAAAATATCAGCCACCCCTCACCGCCTCGCGAGTGGTACGAGCACACAAAAGAGAAATTTATTTTGAATATTAGAGATGGAACATACAAATTTGCTTAGAACGGCAAAAGAATACCGCATATAGGTAGATATAGTGGACTCATGTCGCAAAACTGGTTTAACGAATTTTGGATGCACAATTAGTGATGATGCGGAGCATCCGACGATCATCCCCATGTACACTCAAGCCTACGCCATTGGACCTAAGGTGAATTTGCTCCTTTTCGAATCTTCCCTTTCCACATGTAAGACATGGATGCTACTTCAAGCGCGGACCTTGTGCATACTCAGGTACACCCGAGGAGACCATGGAGAGCCCAAGGACCAAGGCCAAGCGTGCGCGGAAGCGAAGGAAGGAGAAGGAAGAAGAGGCAGCTGCTACAGGCCCCGGACATCCGGCCCCAGCCCGGACATCCGGCCCTTCACGCAAGCCCGGACATCCGGCCACAGCCCGGAAATCCGGCATCCATCACAAAACGCTCCCGAAGCTGAACATCGTCAGCCCGGACATCCGGCCAGAGGCCCGGACATCCGGCTCTTCCCGAGCCGCCGGACATCCGGCCCCCAGCCCGGACATCCAGACCCCGCCTGTCCAGAGAGCAACCGCCGGGCACCCAGGCCAGCCCGGACATCCGGCCACCCAGCCCGGACATCCGGCCCGTCACGAAGCTCCGGACATTTGGCCCCAGCCTGGACATCCGGCGCCTGCCTGCGCGCAGAGTCGGGCCAAAGGCCCATGTATCCCTTCCCCACTTACCCCTTCGTGGCTAAGACTATATATACTCCACCACCCCCTCCTATTTAGAGTTAGCATTGGATTAGCTCATTTTGTGTGAGAGCCTTTGCTCATCCACTTGGATACTTCTCCTCAGAGATCAGGACCTCTCCGGAGAAGATCCCCAAGCGGATTCAAGACCCCTCTTTAGGGAAGAACATCAAGGCCTCCTTTTGGAGATGAACGGTTCCTTTGTATCCTTACCTTAGTTGACTTTGTACCTTGTGGATCTCATATGTGTGTGGTGATCTAGCACTAGTGTGATCGGTTCCTTGTCGGTTGAGTGATTCTCTCTCGTTTTCCCCATGTTTCCCCTTGTGCTTCCGTGTGTTCTTCGTGATTTCTCCGTAGGATCCACTCCAAACGTGAAAGATCGACGCTATAGGGTTCCACTCTACATCATTATGGTATCATGAGCCACGTTGATCACATTTTTGGAGCCCCTACCCCACTTTTTCTAGCTTGATTTTGTGTGTTCTTGCCTAAATCCGAAAATTCCCACCAAAAATAGCCCCCAAAAATTTTTGTGATTTGTTGGTTTGATGATGTTTTGTTGATTTTGATGCGTGGATTTGCTTGGTTTCAAGTGGATCTAGCTTTCCCCCAAGTTTCCCCATCTTTCATCCACGAAATCTCCGCAATTTTGCCCCCAAAATCTCAATTTTCCGCCCCAAATCGAGTTCCTCGAGTTCATCCTCGGATTTGGAGCCCGGAAATCCGGCCCGAGCCCCGGACATCCGGCCAGCCCGGAAATCCGGCCAATAGCCCGGACATCCGGCTCCTGGAGTGCATTTTCGCACAAGGTTCTGGACATCAGGTCCCGGAAATCCGGCCAAACCCCCGGATGTCCGGCCCCTGGCATTTCAGCCTTCCCCGTTTCACCGTTTCGGCCATAACTAATTCATCCGGAGTCCGATTTTGACGTTCTTTAGCTCGTTTTGAAGCTATTGACATCCCCCATCCCACAAAAATACCACCAACACCATTTGACTCCATAAAATTTTTGAAAATTTGGCAAGTTTGCCTAGGCCTTCCACCATATCATCGGCATAGCCACCACCGACTTCCGCAACCTAGCCCATTTTGTCCCCCTTAGCATTTGAGGTTGTTTGAGTTGTGATTTGAGTCTCCTAAGGTGTTTCGGCTACTTAGGGATGATTGCTTCTTCATCAACCACCACCACCATTTCCACATAGACGTGCCCACCATACATTTCCAACCCAATTTTAACCCCATTTTGGTTGATATTGTTTATGTTGTGGCTTGTGTCTCCTAAGGTGTTTCGGCTACTTAGGGACGGCAACTTCAACTTTGACACGTGTATAGCCCGTCATCCCACCTCCGCATTGCCAAGTGCAAACCACCACCGCTTTCCGCTACCACCATTTTGACATTTGTCATTTGAGATTTTGAGTTTGCGGTTTTTCCGTTTCCTAAGGTGTTTCGGCTACTTAGGGACGAGTCTCCATCATCTTGGTATCTACACCAAGAACACCGCCACTCATCATCGCAAAGGACGGTAACCTCGACGACACCTTTGTATATTCCCTTGCAATAGCATTGTTAACCCCTAGCCCATTTTGCGTTACTTGCCTATCGAGATTAGCCATTTGAGTATTGCCGGCAACATTACTTGTGCACATTAGTGGTCCATACACTCCATTGCATACATACCATATCATATTGGTATCATATCATCCATTGTGCCTCAAGTTTGTTCCCGCATATACACAATTGCTATCTTGGTTTGTGCATTGTGCAAATTGGCCATAGAAAAAAAAGAGAAAAAGCTTTTAACCAAAAAGAGAGCAAAGAGCTCGTGAGCAAGTGCCATAGCATCATACCCCATTGCACATAAGATTGTCAAATCTATATCATATGATATCATGCTTGAGAGAAACACCGGGAACCATACATACATAGCATACTTGGGATAGAAGTTTATCCATTTTGCATCTTGTAGGTTGTGCACAAGTGTCGTATCCGCCTATTGAGCAATCGTGCTAGCGTCTCTCTTGAGTTGTGCAACACGAGCGTTTTGGTGGATTCCACATTTTGAGCTCATTCCTTGGTTGCACGAACCCATTTATCTATCCGTGTGTGTGTTTCCGTGTACCTTTTATTGCTATTGGTCCATTTGTTTCACTTGCGAATTTGTGAATCTTTTTCAACATTATTGACTCTTGCTAACATTTTGCATCAAATTTTTGTGCCACTATCCTCACCGAGCTCCACTATAAGCTTTACTTGTGTAGGTGTGAGAATCGACAAGGATCGGTACCAATAGTGCTATTTCATTGTCCACATTTGAGTGAACTTGATTCATCTTCAACTTTGGTCAAAGGTACATTGGTATTAGTTCTTCTCTTTCTCCCACTCATATTTGCTCGAGTCTTGTGATGGATAGGCAAGGCATTTCCTCTCCGGTCTACGACAACAACGACGGCGTGAACAACTACATCTCAAAAGCGTCAATCTTCGATCTACAACGACAAATGCAAGGTGCACAATCAAGATTGCAAGAGCGCATTGAGAACATCTCCATCGACATTTTCCACTCCGAAGTAAGAAAAAGGGACTACATCGACAACAAGCTTGCCGCACAAAAGGAGGAGCAAGATGCGAGGATGGAAGAGATTCGGGCCTTGATCAAGTCTTCTTCCACTTCATCATCCTCAAGACGACGACGGTCAAGCCACAAGTCTTCGGAGCGCGCAAAAGATGCAAGTGCAAATCGTCCTCGTCCACATCTACATGGCGACCACCATCACGTTCGTGATCAACATCTTCATGAAGGGCAATTCACCTCAAAGCATCACGTGCACAACGACGACGAACGCCTACGAGCTCAAGCACGACAACGACATCATCATCATGAAGATGCTCCACAAGCGCAAATGCACAAGTCCCAACAAGACCTACTTCACGCCAAGTCGACGCTTCAAGAGCAAAAGAGAAGACCGCGAGACGAGCAACACCAAGACGGTGACAAGAATGTCGAGCAAGGGCCATCCCCTTCGACCACGGCGACGAGCGCAAACCTCTTCAACAACATGAAGACGGCGACCACATTGGACTCCTCCTCCGAATCAAGCTACACGACTGCGCATGAAGACATTTGCACCTACACCTGTCCGACACCCACATATGTCGAGATGCCCTATTTGTCATGTGAGGAGAGCCACCACCACATGAGTGACATGAGTGACTCCACCATACGTGACATTGAGAGCATTTCCTATGAGAGGATGAGTGTGACGACCACTAGCCCCACACATGAGAGCATGCCACACATCCTATGTGAGGTTGAGTGCCATTCGAGTGACTCCACCAACCATATGAGTGAGAGCATCCTTGAGGGAGTGAGTGAGCCACAACACTTAGAGAGTGAGGTAGTCGACATGGCATGTGAGGCCACTATGATTTCTAACGACTTACCCTCTACTCCTTGTGTGTTTTCTCCTTTGGTGCAAGGTCTCCTACATGACGACACACCTATCCTCGATGAGTCCATCACTTCAATGGAGAAACCGATGGCCATGGTGGACGATGATGCACCCCCACATGGTTCCATCAAGATGAAGATGACCACAATTTGGTCTTTCCCACCTCACCTACACCACTTGAGTGGAATGACAAAGGTAACAAAGGTGATGGTGATGCTCTAGTTCCACTACTGGACATTCTTGAGATTGATTGCTTGCATGATGTTGACCAACCTATTGCCATGCTTCATGATAGTCAGAGTTCTTCATGTCATGACTTACCAATTTATGATGAATATGATAATGAGCATGTTGAGATGCCTAGTTGTGATGCTATGCTCCATAGGATAACTTGTGAAAATTCTATTGGTCACTTCATGTTTGACAATCCTTTGAATTTGTCATATGCTATGAGTGAGATCTCCCATATTGCTTAATTTCAATCTCAACATAGTAACTATGCATGCCCCATTAAAATCAACCCCATTTGCACTTATGGCATAGATGACGAGATGATGGTCATTGGCTTTTGCTTCTCTTGTGATGATATTGCCATGCTTCCTTTACATGATTTACGCAATTCATCTAATATGTCATGCCATGATCACATTGTTCCAAATATGCATTGTTTTGGATGTTGTCAATACTCTCCACGTGATGTTTCTACTCTTGCTCATGAGGAGACCCCCATAGTTTCCTCATACATATTAGGAGATTTTGATGCATTCCATACTTTGCATGATTCACACAATTGCTTGCACCATATGCATTCCTTGAATAACAATACTCTAGCTATTTCTCATGATGCATTACACAGTTTGAGTCTCCATTATGCTATACATAATAACAAACCTCTCATGATGGATGACATGTTTCTATATCACGCATCTCATTTATTTGAGCATTGGCTGTTTTATGCTAACCGACACATGCACGTGCGCATCATGATGGATGATGTGTACATATACCATGCACACATAGTTTTTCCTTTGTCTTTGTTTTGTGTAGGTACTCATGTATACTCATCAACCTCTCAATCCCAAGAGTTGATGAAACGAGCTCTTGAGAGCAACGATGACTTGGGATCCCGTGGACTATCTTTACAACCGTTCCCTTCGCGCAAGGACTACGCACATCTCTTTTACTTGGCTCTCACACGGCTATGGGCTATTTACCACTTGTCACCTTATGCCCATACTATTGTGTTCACTTTGCATGTTATGCTTGCTTCTATGCCTTTACCATGCAATTGTGACCCTTGCTTGCATCTACCCATGCTTCACCATTATGATACTTCTATGTGTATTTGCATGCTTGGTGGAGATCCTTGTTGCTATTGCCATGTTTATCATGTGCCCCATACTATTGTTGCTTGTTGTGTTGGGAGAGTCATGATGCCCTATTTCTATTTACATATGGCCTCTCACCAATGCATTCGTGCCATTCTACTCATATCTTGCTTTCATGCTTGCGATATGTCATGTCCATTATTCATGCACACGATTTGCACACATGACATGCTTGCCATTATTCCTCCTAGTATGTTGCATCTTCGCACTACTAGCTTGCTTGACTTGATTGCTATGATTGCTTGCTTGGTTGCATCACCCATGTTCCACTATTACTTGCTTTCTTGGGTTGATGACATATATGCTCATGCCTCTCACTTGATTTGTCATGATCATTGTCTCTTGTCTCCATTAGTTGCATCTCTCATATCACCTTGTATTGAGTGCAACCATACCATGCTTATTGATCTTGGAGACTTTGACACCTTACTTGTGATGCATGCTTGTTTGATTGAGCCTATTGTACTTGGTTGTTCTTGCATCATATGCCTCCATACTATGACATGCTCCCTTGTACTTTCTTATGATGAGCATGATGCATACACTTGTTGGATATCTTACCACTCGAATGATAGGTTTTGCATTTCCGCTAACCTCATTTGTTTTTCCGAGTGTTTTTCATGTTCTTTCATTTTGGAGGATTCACAAGGCGGTACCATGATATGACAACTAGGTCATGGGAAGGCATACATGATGTGCGACACCAACATTTTCGACATCATCATAAAGGTGAACTCCTTCTCTTTGGGCCCTCCTCACATATGCATATTGGATGGGTCATTCTTTCATTGTTGTTTCCTTCTTGTTGTCTACATGATACATCTCACGAACGGAGGAGCAACATTGGAGATTGGCTCTTTGGACCTTCACATTGAGGAGCGCTCGCACTTATTGGATGCATCTTCAGAATTCCACTCATGCCTCGACATCGAGCTTTGGTACACCAACACCTCCATATTTGTTGATTGTGCTCATACATGTCATGCTCGATGGACATTTCATACTCACCACAAGTTTGCACCCTATGCATGGATTGACTCACATTATGCTTGCCTTGTTGCATCTATTTCCATGACATCCATGATATATGAGCTTGTTCACTTCCTTAGCAAATTTGTTGTGATCTTCCTTGATGGCATATTCATACATCATGATCATATTGCCCATCATCAGTTGCATGACAACATAATCATATTGAGCATCCATTGCCATATTCATGCTATTGATGAACCGTCTCTTTATGATATCATTTTGCACAATGGTATAATTTATCGCTTTGTGCACCATGCTAATTACCCCATGAATGCTTTGCATATCATTCTAGATCATCTTGATAAGCATCATGTGCCTTGCCACGCACTATCTTGCCGCACGGACTCATTCTTACATGATGGACACTTTGTGTGCGCTAACCATTGTATTTCCAAGTGTACTTTGTGTTTGCTCCTTTTGCATGTATACCCCTCTGGAGACACCTTGGAGTACTTGGATTGTGCCATACCTTCAACTTCGTCCAACTACAAGTCCGTCCACAACAACCGTTTCCATGGTGATGAGGATCACGGTCCGAGGTCGGATCTTTCCCAAGGGGGGGGGGGGATATGATGCGGAGCATCCGACGATCATCCCCATGTACACTCGAGCCTACGCCATTGGACCTAAGGTGAATTCGCTCCTTTCCGAATCTTCCCTTTCCGCATGTAAGACATGGATGCTACTTCAAGCACGGACCTTGTGCATACTCAGGTACACCCGAGGAGACCATGGAGAGCCCAAGGACCAAGGCCAAGCGTGCGCGGAAGCGAAGGAAGGAGAAGGAAGAAGAGGCAGCTGCTACAGGCCCCGGACATCCGGCCCTTCACGCAAGCCCGGACATCCGGCCACAGCCCGGAAATCCGGCGTCCATCACAGAATGCTCCCTAAGCTGAACATCGTCAGCCCGGACATCCGGCCAGAGGCCCGGACATCCGGCTCTTCCCGAGCCGCCGGACATCCGGCCCCCAGCCTGGACATCCGGACCCCGCCTGTCCAGAGAGCAACTGCAGGGCACCCAGGCCAGCCCGGACATCCGGCCACCCAGCCCGGACATCCGGCCCGTCACGAAGCCCCGGACATCCGGCCCCAGCCCGGACATCTGGCGCCTGCCTGCGCGCAGAGTCGGGACAAAGGCCCATGTATCCCTTCCCCACTTACCCCTTCGTGGCTAAGACTATATATACTCCACCACCCCCTCCTAGTTAGAGTTAGCATTGGATTAGCTCATTTTGTGTGAGAGCCTTTGCTCATCCACTTGGATACTTCTCCTTGGAGATCAGGACCTCTCCGGAGAAGATCCCCAAGCGGATTCAAGACCCCTCTTTAGGGAACAACATCAAGGCCTCCTTTTGGAGATGAACGGTTCCTTTGTATCCTTACCTTAGTTGACTTTGTATCTTGTGGATCTCATATGTGTGTGGTGATCTAGCACTAGTGTGATCGGTTCCTTGTCGGTTGAGTGATTCTCTCTCGTTTTCCCCGTGTTTCCCCTTGTGCTTCCGCATGTTCTTCGTGATTTCTCCGTAGGATCCACTCCAAATGTGAAAGATCGACGCTATAGGGTTCCACCCTACATCAAGTGATCATACTTACTGCAAAATGAAGGCTAGCAAAAGATTGAGAAGCGACCAACCAAGAAACGAATAATATCATAAGCGAGCATTAAGCATAACTAACACCGAATAATGCACCACAAGTAGGATGTAATTTCATTGCATGACTATTGACTTTCGTGCTCGCATAGGGAATCACAGACCTTAACACCAATATTGTTACTATACTCATCAACATGACTCACATATCACATCATCATATCTCAAAACTATTACAAGGAATCAAGTTTATTTTGTCCAATGATCTTCATGAAAGTTTTTATTATATCCTTCTTGGATATCTATCACTTTGGGACTAATTTTATGTGTTGCTTTTGATAAGCTCAAACAAATATAAGTGAAGATCATGAGCATAATATTTCTTTCTCTCAAAATAGTTTAAGTGAAGCAAGAGAGAATTTCTTAAAAAAATTACTAACTCTCAAATAAATCTAAGTGAAGCATGAGATCATTTCTTCAAAAATACAAAAGCACACCGTTCTCAAAAAGATGTAAGTGAAGCACTAGAGCAATTCCATAGCTCCTAAAGATTTAAGAGAAGCATAGAGAGCAATTCTAACAAGTCATGGCGTAATTTTGGCTCTCTGAAATAGGTGTGTCCAGCAAGGATTCAAGACTTAAGACACAAAGCAAAACAAGCACTGACTCAAATCATACAATATGCTCCAATAAAAACTCATAGTATGTGACGCATGAAAATATAGCTTAGAGTAAAATACCGATGGTTGTTAGAAGAAAGAGGGGATGCCACTCGGGGCATCCCCAAGCTTAGCTGCTTGCTTCTCTTTGGATAATAGCTTGGGATGCCATGGGCATCCCCAAGCTTAGGCTCTTCTTACTCCTTATTCCCTCATCCATCGTAACATCACCCAAAACTAGAAAACTTCAATCACACAAAACTCACCAAAACCTTCATGAGATCCGTTAGTATAAGAAAACAAATCAGTACTATAAGTATTGTAGCAAACCAATTCATATTTTATTTTTGCATTATATCTACTTTATTCCATTTTTTCTATCGCAAAAACTCATCAAAGAAAACCATAGAATCATCAAAACAAGCACACAACGCAAAGAAAACAGAATCTGTCAAAAACAGAATAGTCTGTAGCAATCTGGATATTTCGAATACTTCTAGAACTCCAAAAATTCTGAAAAATTAGGACGACCTGAGAAATTTCTATATTAATCTTCTTCAAAAAGAATCAGATAAAAAGCACGTTTCTGTGATTTATGAAAATTATTTTTGTTAGTGCAAAAATTTCTGTTTTTCAGCAAGACCAAACAACTATCACCCAAGAAGATCCTAAAGGCTTTGCTTAGCACAAACACTAATTAAAACACAAACAATAATAATAGTAGAATAATTGTGCAAACACTCAAGAACAGGAAGCAAAAAGTAAAAATAAATTTTATTTGTTGGTTGCCTCCCAACAAGCGCTATTGTTTTATGCCCCTAGCTAGGCATAAAGCAAGGATCTAAGTTTTGTCATCTTTCTCCTTAGTTTCCTTAGAGGTATTTTTATCATGAGGTTTTGTAAAAAAACAACATAAAACATATTATCCGTAGAAACTTTAGCATTATTAAGTTGCTCATTATCCTAACCCCTTTGATTTCCGACAACAATCCAAGAGTAATGTTGATTAACATTATTGAAAACTTGTTGGATTACATCTAGAATAGGGACTTCCTTTTTAAGATTCTCACTAAAGATTTTATTATCCCCAAGTAAATGTGTTAACGCATAATCACTATTGTAAATAATTTCATCTATGACGGGCTTTTCACGATTCATGCCATAAAAAACAAAGATTTCCCTAGCTTCCCGTATTATGTAGTCAAATTCATTCATAAGAACGAGAGTAGCCAACTTCTTAGCCTTGGGATTTTTTATAACGGGAAGCTCAACAAATAATCTTTGCAAAGTAGGATGAGTATGGATAAATTTACTTTCAAGTTTAAGAACTAGTGCTGAAATAGCATCCGCATAAGATCTAGTAGTTCTAAGTATAGGAGCATCATCAAGACTTAAATTTCCAACACATTTGAAAAATTCTTGGATACGTTCTTTTTCCATAACATTACCTTGCCCCAAGATAAAAGTTTTAGCATCCAGATTTCCTATACGTCCAATATTAGGAGTTAGGCCATCATCTGTTGCTTCCATACTGAAATCACTCATGATTGCAGGTAAAGGATAGATCTGACAAGAAAACAACGAACAAAAAAGAGGGCAAATAAAATGACAATTTTTTGTGAAGTGGGGGAGAGGAAATGAGAGACAAATGGCAAATAATGTAATTGTGAGGAGATGAGATTTGTGATTAGGAACCTAGTAGATGTTGATGATGTCTCCCTGGCAATGGCGCCAGAAATTCATTTTGATGTCTGCTAGAACTACGTTGGTATTTCCCCAAAGAGGAAAGGATGATGCAGCACAACGATGGTAGGTATTTCCCTCGGTAATGAGGCCAAGGTTATCGAACCAGTAGGAGAACCAAGCAACACTACGTGAACAACACCTACACACAAATAACAAATACTCGCAACCCGACGTGTAAAAGGGGTTGTTAATCCCTTTCGGGTGACGGCGCCAGAAATTGGCAAACGGACGTGAGAGAGTTGTAAATATTGATACATCGAACGCTAGATAAAAGAAAGTGCAGCTTGGTATTTTTGTATTTTTGGTTTAATAGATCTGAAAATAAAAGCAAAGGAAAATAGATCACAAAGGCAAATATAATAAAGAAGAGACCCGAGGGGCGTAGGCTTCACTAGTGGCATCTTTCAAGAAAAATGGCAAATGGTGGGTGAAAAAATTACTGTTGGGCAATTGATAGAACTTCAAATAATCATGAAAATATCCAGGCAATGATCATTATAGGCATCACGTCCAAGATTAGTAGACCGACTCCTGCCTGCATCTACTACTATTACTCCACATATTGACCGCTATCCAGCGTGCATCTAGTGTATTAAGTTCATGAAAAAACGGAGTAATGCAATAAGAACGATGACATGATGTAGACAAGATCTATTTATGTAGAAATAGACCCCATCTTGTTATCCTCAATAGCAACAATACATACGTGCCGGTTCCCTATCTGTCACTGGGATCAAGCACCGTAAGATCAAACCCATGACAAAGCACCTCTTCCCATTGCAAGATAAATAGATCAAGTTGGCCAAACAAAACCCAAATATTGGAGAAGAAATACGAGGCTATAAGTAATCACGCATATAAGAGATCAAAGAAGACTCCAATAACTTTCATGGATAAAAGGATAGATCTGATCATAAACTCAAAGTTCATTGGATCCGAACTAACACACCGCAAAAAGAGTTACATCATATGGATCTCCAAGAGACCATTGTATTGAGAATCAAGAGAGAGAGAGAGAGATAGGAATCCATCTAGCTACTAACTACAGACCCGTAGGTCTACAAAAAACTACTGACGCATCATCAAAGAGGCATCAATGGACAAGATGCACCCCTTCGAGATGGTGTCTAGATTGGATCTGGTTGTTCTGGAACTTGCGGCAGCTGGAATTGATATTCGTCGAATCCCCTAGGGTTTTTGGATTGGGGTATTTATAAAGCAAAGAGGCGGTTCGATGGGTACCCGAGGTGGGCACAACCCACCTGGGCGCACCTGGGCCCCCAGGCGCGCTCTAGTGGGTTGTGCTCCCCTTAGAGCACCCCCCCCGAGGTGCTTCTTCGGCCCACTGGATGTCTTCTGGTCCAAAAAATCCCCAAAAAGTTTTGTTGCATTTGGACTCTGTTTGTTATTGATTCCATGCAATGTAAAAAACATGCAGAAAATAGCAACTGGCACTTGGCACTATGTCAATAGGTTAGTACCAAAATATGATATAAAATGACTATAAAATGATTGTAAAACATCCAAGAATGATAATATAAGAGCATGGAACAATAAAAAAATATAGATACTTTGGAGACGTATCATACTCTAGTACGCGAGCCATGAGATGATGGGAGGGAAAACCGTTCACGTGGCTGGGCTATCCAGTGCACCCAGATTGTGGTGCGACACGTTCGTTCGACTTCAAAAGTCAAACTACCAGTGTACAATATTGGCTCGCAGCGAGGTTACTATTTTAAAAAAAGGACGTTGTGTGTCGGCCTGGATCGAACCCACAAAATGAGCTATACACTCCCTCGACCACTAGTACTACTCGTTGGAGTACAACGCAACCTATAAATGCCTTTTGTCGCTAGTACATTGCTCCTTACAAGAAACCACTAATAATGCCAAGAAACTACTACCAGTTATCAACCAGCCCTGCCAAGAAACTACTACTCTACAGAGTGCCGTTATAGGCACGTTTCAACCCATGTCGCCCCTTAAGTCAACGCCTTCTATTCCACTGGCAAGTTAGGCATTATGACTTGTGGGACCTACATGTTAGTCTGGACAAAAATTCCCAAGTGACCTCATACCTCCGGCCCGTCCACCTAGTCATCCTCGGCCATGGGATGCAGCTACCGCCGTCGGCAGAAGGCAAGGTCAAAACCTGCAGCAGCCTGGATGCCAGCTCCGTCCGGCGCTCGCGGCCGCTAGTTATCCAAGATAGCACACACACCCTGCTGGATGCATCCAGCTGCTTGTCTGCAAGGTTTGCTAGCTAGGTTGGCACGGCGGTGCGGCCGCTTGCTCCCACGCGTTATGCTAAGGCCAGCCATCCGGCTCGAGCGAAGGCCAGTGCGGTGGCTTGCTCGCGCGTGAGTCACGCTCGAGCCTGCCAGCCAACTTGTGCGGAGGCCAGCCCGGCGCACGGCCCGTTCGGCGGAGCGGTGACCAGCTCGCTCGTCACCAAAGCCACCGATAAACACACATCAGAACTGTTTGAAGTAATGTTCAGGAAAAATAATGATTGGAGGAGGAAGAATAGGATAGAAGGTCAGATCTGGGTCCCTTGTGTCAACGGTCAAACAAAATGTGTTGGTTTAAGCTGCCTCGTCAGCACGGACGTGTGGGCCAACCCTGTCAAAAACGGGTTTAAACGAGCCTAATTGACACTAGGTAGTAGTTTTTGGCGCGGATTAAGAAATTTTGGGTATGTTTTTGCTATTTTTTTACGATAGTTTCTTCCTAGGGCTGGTTGAAAGTGGTAGTTTTTTGTTAAATACTCTACATATTGTAAGTAGGAGTGAAAGTTAAGCTTTCGAAGCCAATAAGCACGGCTAGTAATTCGAACTAAATATCAACCATGAGTGACTAATATCTTGATGGAAAACTCGAAACTATGGAAATACTAGAATTTTTTGCATGGTTGGAAATACTAGCAATGTTCGTGCGCGTTGCAACGGATCATAATAAGAATAATACTTATTCACAAACTTGATAGAAAATACTCTAATTTTGATATACATATATCACTAGTGATATATTATGTTTCAATCAAAATATATTCCTTGGGCTGTTTTGGTGAGGTGAGGGAGGGATGTGGTTGGTTTTAAGATACTAATTAAGGGTTTTTCTGCAAATTGGTAGAGAAGTGGGATGTTGTTGAGAAAAGGCAACAACTTACCTCACAGTCGTTAGATGTAGATCTAATGGTTAGAAATGACATATGGCAGACACACCATCATCACCAACTAAGTCTTTTGTAGGAGTACTAGCAAGATGTCCGTGCATTGCATGGAACATCAAGATGCATTTTTTTATAAAACACCTATTGTGATTGACCCATGTGGGAGGAATCCCATGGGTAAAAACTAATGATATCTCGAGAAAGAGGATACATAAGGTGAGGAGGAGTGGGGCATGGTGGTGATTGGTGGTCGAACTGAGCGGGGGCATGGGGATGGACGACGCCGGTAGAGACCACCATGCCAGTTTGTTCTGGTCCTTTTTTAATTGCTCAACAATGAGGTTGTGGGAGATAAGGATGAATGAGGGAAGACGTATAAGATATAGATCAGACGGTCTATATTGCAAGATGGCAGGGCAGGCATACCATCATCATCAACTCGGTTTTTTATAAGAGAAGCGATATAAGTATGGAGATACAAATGTATTATCGATACTTGTTTCCATAAACTTGGATCTACATTCTATTCAACGACTGAGCATGTGGGGCCTTAGCACGATGACTTCTCGACTATGTAAAACAAAGGTTTTCCCATCACCGATAAGGAGGGGGTGATGGTGGCGCCCTTTCGGCTTTCTCTAGTCCTAGTAGTCGTACTAGGTGGTCTACACACATGTAGATTTATTCTTTTTCACATCTCGTGTTCGCCGTACTGCCACGACTGTTGATGAATAGACGGTAAGTTATTCACGGGAAAACCTTTGTTGAGTGTGTGTGCGAGAGAGAGAGAGACATCGTGTGTGTGTGATATGTGTAGAGACCGATACAATGATAAGAGATTCTTTGTGTCTCTATGTGTGGAGGATAGAGAGAGACATGTGCATGGGGCTTTGTGTTGTGTAACGTGGAGACACATAGACATAATCAGAGAGTGAGTGTGTGAGATACACATGCAGACATGGGGAGAGATGTGTGAGTTAGAGAGATGGAGAATTTTGGTGTGCATCTAATCTAGAGAGAGGGGGGATATATATATACCTAGAGCTGGAGAGAATATGCAAGGGTGTGTGTCTTAAAAGAAGGATCCAGATAGATGGGTGTTTGTGTGTGTCTATGTGTGTTTGTGCGTGTGTGTGTGTGTGTGAGGAAGTATGTGTATGTGGAGAAGAGAGACCACTAATGATGTAAACCTAGTATAGGGAAGGGCGAATGGTGTGACATGTGTGTCAAAGAGAGACAAACGCATGTGTAATAGCGGGATACCATGGGTGCGGGTGGGGAGCAAACTATTTGAAAGAGACATCGAGTGTGTGTGTGAGAGGGGTGAGAGAGAGAGAGAGAGCTAGTGAGGGAGATAGAGAGGAAGAGAGGGGGCGAGAGAGGGGTCGTTTGTGTGCGGAAGTGTCAGGACCCCGACTCAATGCCACATCGATCTAGCATGTAACAGCTCATATCACTTTGCGGCCTCACGCACGGTATTCCCACGGGTGTCGCCTTACCTTTGCCCAGGACAGTTTGCGCCTTTTGGCACACATATATGATAGTGTCGCTAGCATCCATATGATAAGGAGCCTGGGCTGACATGGCTAGTCGTAAACCCAAAGTGGCACAGACTTACAGGGACAGGCATCCATGACCCAGCATCGAACGTGTCGGTCATCAGCAAGTGGGTCCGGGCTGTAGCACTGGGCTAGCAGAACTCCGGTAAACCGGGCTGTAGCGGGCTAACAGGACTCCGGTACTCAATGCGTGACATTTCCCCGAAGGGACAGACACTGGAATGAAGAAGGACACATGCCGGCCAGCCTAAGTGTTTCGGAGTAGTAGCAAGCTACCATGGCTCAATGGAGACACTAGGAGACATTTCCCGGTAAGAGAGGCTACTAAAGATAAACAACTAGATAGTCAGATCCCACACATACCAAGCATTTCAATCATACACACAATATGCTCGATATGTGCAAATACAACAAGGCATCACAACATGACTCTACGACACAAGTATGTATTCATTAGGCTCCGAGGAGCGAGATATTACAAACAGGGGTCTCATGACCCAACATTCAGAGGATACAAATCAAAGCACAAGCGGAAGCTTAACATATCGGAGTACATACATCTACAAATGAAAAAGGCTGAGAAGCCTGACTATCTACCAGATCCTGCCGAGGCACAAGATCGTAGCTGAGGTAACAAGCTAAACGTCGAAGTCCACGTGGAACTACTAGTGAGACCGAAGTCTCTCTGCAAAAACATAAAATAGGCAAACGTGAGTACAAATGTACCCAGCAAGACTTACATCAGAACTAACTACATATGCATCATTATCAACAAAGGGACGGTGGGGTTTAACTGCAGCAAGCCAGCTTTGACTCGGTGGCTATCCTGAACTACGACTGCAAGTAACTCTTTTGAGGTGGCGCACACGAGTCCACATTTTCACCATATCAATACACCACTATGGATCCGCTCCCGTCTCCCTACCAGAACGCCATCCATAGCACTCACGCTTATCTTGCGTATTTTAGGGTATCCACTTCCACTTGTCTATGAACTGATATAAGCAACCCAGAAGTCCTTTACCGCGGACACGACTATTCGAATAGATGATGTTAACCCTGCAGGGGTGTACTTCTTCATACATGTTTCCACCACTTAGCGTCTGCACACGACATGTGCTCAGCAGACTTCAAGCGAAAACCGATGTGGGTGTAGACCACGACCTATCTAAACACTCAAGTCTCTAGTCCAGGTTTATCGCCTATTCGGTTTCCATCCATGAGGAGATCCGGCCGGGGTTTCGCTCATAGCCCAAACGATGTGAACAGGGTTCCGTGACACCAAACGGGCCCCCGGTATACCCGGCCACGTGCCTACCGCATCACAGCCCACCCCTACGGTCAGCGCTATCCACGGCCTCCAGCATACTACAAACACCAGAAACTACTTGCAACTCCTGGACGGAGGACAAGGGTGAATAAGAAGTCGAGCGGGGTCATATTTCAGGGCCCAATGCATGGTAGTAGCTGAATCATGGATCACAAACATGGAGCTCAGTTCCTAAGGACGGCTTCAGTGAGACAACCCACCATGTACTCCTACATGGCCTCTCACCGATACCTTTACCAAATCGTGTTCACACACTTAACTCACACATAGTAGGACATGTTCACACACCTCTAATTTATCCCGGATGAATCAGACCTGACACAACTCTAAGCAATAGCAGGCATGACAAACAAGCATGAATGAGTAGGCACATCAGGGCTCAAACAACTCCTACTCATGCTAGTGGGTTTCATCTATTTACTGTGGCAATGACAGGTCATGCAGAGGATAAAGGAGTTCAGCTACCGCAGCAAGTAACAGATGAATCGTTGTTGTCCTAATTCAGTAAAAGAGAGCAGGGCGAGAGAGTGGGATTGTATCGGAATGGACAAGGGGGTTTTGCTTGCCTGGCACTTCTGAAGATAACATTGAGTCTTCATCAGTGTCGACGATCACAACGTCGGAACATCGTCTACCGAGAGGGAACAGATACCGGCAATAGAGAAGAAATACAATCAATGCAATGCACAATATGATGCATGATCATGACATGGCAATATGTTGTGGTTTGAGCTAATGCAACTAGCAACAGATGGATTTGGGTCATATTGAGCCAAAGGTTCAACCCCAAATTCAAATTATGAATTCAAATAGTGCCTTATCATGTTTTTCACTAAACAGCAAGGTTAATTTGTTTAAACATGCATGAAACCAGTGCAGATGGATAGATTGGGTTTTTCTGATCATTTTTCATATATAATTTGTTTGATTTGGAGTTACGGTTGATTTTATATGATTTTTAGAAGTTTAGACTATTTTCTGGAATTTCCTGAATTATTTTAAATCTAGAAAACAATTACTGCGTCAGCATTGCGTCACGCTGACCTCAGCAGGTCAACAGACCCGGTCCAGGTCAAACTGACGCGTGGGGCCCGCCGGTCAGTGAGCCAGTGGTGCCTACGGTCACAGACAGGTGGGCAGGTCAACGGCCATGTCAGCGTAGTCAACACTGACGCGTGGGCCCACCGGGGTTAGTTAAACTAAGCAAAAAATGTAATTTGTGTTAATTAGGGCGTGGGGCCCATTTGTCAGTGGCCTAGAGGGTTGGTTAGTGTGGGGGGGGTTAAACGATGGTCAAACCCGGGTCAACTCGCCGGAGTTGACCCGCGGCTCGTCGCCGGCGGAGCCAGAGACGGCGGAGGGCACCGGGTTTCGCCCTCCGGCGACCAAAAGAGGGGTGGAGGGGCTCTACGAGACGCCCAGGCTCGCGCGCATCTAGCAGGGCAAGTGGGAACAGCTAGGTTGGCCGGAGGAGACGGCAACCACGACGACGGCGGCGGCCAGAGTTCGGGCGCCGAGCGTTTCGACGTTGCATTGCACCAGGGGAGGTGCTCGTGTGTTCTACGTGCCCCCGGGGGTGCACTTAGTGCGGTGGCGTGCTTGGTTTGGACAGAGGCAGGCCAAAACGACGACGGCGACATGACCGGCGCCGGCGAGGTCTCGGTCTCGACGGAAACGAGGGTTGGAGCTCTAATTAGTCCACGGGAGCAGGGGAAACGGTTCAGAGGCTCACAGCGCATCACATGGAGGGGTCTTCAGCTCGGGGGAGGCTCTGGAGGCAACGGGGTGGCGACGGCGATCGCCGGAGTCTGAGGTAGAAGACGGAGCCGATGGCGGCGTTGTAGCGGCTCCCACGGGGCATGGCTTGGTGGGGAGGAAGAGGGGGTCGAGGCGGAGCCTCTGAGCATGGCGGAAAGGTGAGGGGAAGGCGGTGGCGGCGGCAGCAGCAAGCGGTGGCGATGAGCTCCGCTCGGTGGGAGAGAGAGGGAACCAAAGGTGAAGTGAGGGTGAGGGAGAGAGCGAGGAGGGTCCAGGAGGTGTCGTGGCGATGTCCTGGGCGTCGAGGGGACAGCCAGGCAGGCAGCTGCCGGCATGGCACGCCGCGGCGCCGTGGCTAGCTTCTCCTCTGCCTTCTGGCAGGAGGAAGAAGACGCCCCTGCCATCGGTGGGCTGGCCAGGTGGCTGGGCTGCCAGGTGGGCTGGGCCTGCTGGAGGAGCTGGGTCAGGCTACAGGTAAGTGGCCCAGGTACGGGTCTTTCTTTTTATTTCTGTTTTTCTGCAGTTTTCTTTTAATTGGGTTTTCAAACCAAACTATTTTTTTAGCTTCTGTAAATTATTATGTGGCTATATATAATATATTAGAGCCACTCACAAATTTTCAGAATTGTTGGACTTGCAATTCTTTTATAGAAGAATTAAATCCAACTCAAATACTTATTGATTTAAATCCAAATGGCCAAAATAATTCCTCAAAAAATGTTCCCTATTTTTGGTTTGGACCAAAACCCTTGCCAAAAATATTAAACATCATTGAAGAGCATTTTGGAAACGTTGGATACATTTTCCAGGGTTATTTGCCCTTCTTTTAATTGAATTATTGAGGCTTCCAAATTTCCTCAGTTCAACTTTCAGAATTTTGACAGGATGCATGGATGCAATGCCACTAATTACAAGCATCATTATAGGGCTGTGACAACTCACCCCCACTAAACAAGAATCTCGTCCCGAGATTCAAGCGTAGGGTAAGATGAGAGGGGAACACAAACTAACATAATCTTCACGATCCAGGTGGCACTTCATAAGAACGTTGAATCGATCACCATCTTTGCCTTGTCGTCTTGCTCTGAAAACTCCAGCCAACATGGCAACGCGAGAAGAAGGAGACTCTAGAAGGATCGATCTTCTCGAAGATCGAACAACTTAGGATCAACTCACGAAATGAGACATAGCAACCTCTCTCGAGCTGAGACACGAAACATACATATAGAGGCATGGAGTGAGACAGATGACGACGGCTCGCTAGGTAGACAACAATTCCAGACTTAAGAATGTGGTGATCGGTTGTCAACGTAGCGAGGAGTTGAATTGCCATGATACCATAACGATGCACCTTAGGGAAGGTGACTTGTAGAAATATCCTCTTAAGTGGCAAAAAGAATTACCTTTGATTCAAAGATCATTGAAACTCTTTATACCAGCTTAAGGCAAATCACAATTGATCATTTGGAAAGGTTCGGTAGAATGGCATACCCGGATTAGAATGGATGATGTGGATTACCTTGTTGAAAACAACACAAGGGATGATTTTAGTAACTGGGGAGAAGCTCAACAGTAGAGAGTGAGTCCACTGTTTGAAGAGTTATAGCATAATCGAGGAAACAGAGAGCAATACCAGTTGGTGCCAATGATAACACCTAGTGCTTGTGCGTGCTTTCAAGAACTTGAGCATTTCCATATTCATCAAGGTTTTACCAATATCCGCGTCAAGGATCCTGGCAACACAACATACTACCATGACGAATGGTGATGGAGAGTGCAGATGCAAAGGAAGATAACACTTTCTCAGATTTCACCTTGGCGAGGCCAAGGAATCAAAATCCGGATGATCGACCGAGAGACATTTAGCACTCTGCTTCTAATGTTCTCGTTGATGTGCTAGAGTAACCCATTTACATGGTTTGGTATCTAGGACATTAGGTAAAGGTCGGACTTCGGGAGCACAAAAATCCCTAAGGGACAACTAAGGAGTAAATCCTGCGAAATCCATATGGGGAGGTGGCCAACTTTCTGAATCAAGATACTACAATAACAGGTCTTCCGGTTGGGTGTGTTGGCCACGACATCCACTTTACTGGTTACAGAGAGACCAATATTATAATTCTTGGAAAATGTTCCCACCATCATATCTGCCTGAGATTCAGATCTGGTTGGTGTCAGAATAATCTAGACTCATGGAGTCTAGAAAGAAAAATGAAAGTTTGCAACACAGACCGATGAGATGACGTTGCGGGATTCTCGGGAAATGAACTATGATAGCAAGCTCCAAAACATGAGCTGGTTCTACTACATACGTGTGAACACGCTGTCCCAGACAAACATGATCACATGGTAGTCTTACAATAAAACACTACCGAGTTCTGGTAGGGAACCATCATTAATGACATCAAAGTCTCCACGCGTGGAAGTCCAAAGAGTTCACCTTGGACAGACTCCTTTATCTTTGAACAACTCAATCAGTGGCTTGGTGTGCTAGGATATACATATGGAATGAGGATGATCAGTCTAACAGACCACAGAATTCTTCGCACGTGCATGACTGACTTGGGATGATTCCAAAGGAGGTAAAACAAGCCTTCTCAAATTCATGGCGGCAACTTGAATCAAGTGCACATGAATTAGAGGGACTCACTTCTTTTATCCAAGCATATTCTTCATGAACGAAACACGAAGATAATGCTTACAAAAGTTTCCAGTACTAGCTTAATGTTCAACAAAATCATGGAGGAGATAAGGATGTTGTCAATGGGCTCAACAACAATTCATCCAGGTTCCCATGGAGATGGAATTCCATAATTATGTGAACAAGGTGATAGTATTGGTCAGACCCAAAAGATGTAATGGTGTATGCTCGAGGAAAATCCATGAGTAAGACAACATTACGAACATCGTTGGGTCTGACTTGATTTGAGGATAGCCCATACTCAAATCAAAGTTTTGGCAAGACAATAAGTCCAACAACTGATCACGAGGATCAATCAATGAAGATATTACCTTTTTTCAACAAACACACACAAGGATATCCCTTGGAGATGAACTAAGTCAGGTGAGCTTTTATCTTCCAACTCTCCAAGTTGTTGTTTACCTTAACCAACTAGCTCAAGGGTATCCAACACAGATTCTTGGAGAAGGGGATGGTTTATGAGAAACCAACTTGATCACGAACTCAACATAGCGGTCAGGTGACAACCAGGTAATACTTCCGAGAAGATCCTCGGAAAATCACGAACCACCGATATGTTACTAAGCTCGAAAACGACCTTGCTTTTCAAGGCAAGATGATATGATCAAAGAAGCGAGGGATTGACACAATCCTAACTCCTTGATCGAAGAGTGCACCAGAAATAAGGACTAGGTAGCACGATCAATCTTAGAATGATGATTCAAGAACCAACACGCAAAGAATGAAATTATTGTCCTTTAACTACCAAGCAACAAGGTTGCTAGGAGTATTGATTTCACACATCACGATTCACTTGTCGACATTCCGGTTGCAACAACACGGGAACCGAGAAATGAATAATGATGGAGAGAAGTATCACTGTGTCAAGAGTTCATAAGATGGTGTGCAATTCCCATGACATCCTTGATATAAAGATGGTAATACTCCAAGGTAGAACAGAGCAAAAGCAAGATTAGCAATTTGATCTGCGGAGTACGACTGCTTTGACCCAATCCTGGAAATGGACAAGGTACTGGAGTTTGTTTCTCCAAGTCATTCCGAATAGAATGGCTTGACGGACCACAAGAGTATTAGGCATCGATAAACGAATGCACACATACTCTTGACTATCAAATGATAGACGAGGGTCATAAGACAACTAAGAGGGACAACTCAAAGAACATATAATTTTCTGAGTTGTGGATGCATAGATTAGTATGTCGAACCAAGTTCAACATGTTTCTTCCGGATAACCCATGCAGAGAGGTAGGACTGGCAGATTCACAATGTGGAATGGAGAGCTTATCAAGAGCACTCTGGTTGTGATCTTTTGGTTCAAAAGAACTCCTGCCAAGAATGGTTCATGGTATTTGGAAGAAGGAAATACCACGGTCCTCGAGGACTATCGCAAAGTTACTAATATCCTAAAGGAACTAGCAAACACTATCAACATGAAGTAAGTAGAGTGTATCTCAGGTTCAAGAACCCAGGAATAGAATATCTACTACTAAGTAGCATCACGGGATGCTTTCGAGAATAAAGGCCAGAATCATCACACTGGAAACACAAAACATGCCTAGATTACTAGATGATACTCTAGACATCTAGGGTCATAATAATAGCTCCAACATATACGTCGAGGCAATAGAGTACCTCAACTCACCAATTAGTGTGATTAACCTGGCCCAAAGGAACATAAAAAACCAGAGGGAAAGGATTTGCAAGTGCATCAGATTGTTTAGAAACCTAGGATGCTCGGACAGCATAACGACTGTAAATGCTCAGAAAAGATTTAAGACATTCACAAAAATGGTGGCATAGCCACTCAGAAGCACAATATCAAGGTTTCGAGATCATCAGTTAACATACAGAAGTAGTAGGAACTGGACTGAGGCTTGAAACCAGCAATCCTATAAGTCTATGGATTAGTATCACGTCATCCTGATAGATAGATGAGAAGACCTAGTTCTTAAACCCCGTAGAAGAGAAGAGGATGACTCAGATCAGAAGGCCATGAGGTATAAAGAGTAAAAAGAGCCTTACGTTCCATCCCACAATCAATTCCCCTACATAACTAAGGCATTTCTAGATACAACTTCGACCAGTTTGGCTTGGTAATCCTACAGGCAGTCAGGCTCTGATACCAAAGCTGTCAGGACCCCGACTCAATGCCACATCGATCTAGCATGTAACACCTCATATCACTTTGTGGCCTCACGCACGATATTCCCACGGGTGTCGCCTTACCTTTGCCCGGGACCGTTTGCGCCTTTTGGCACACGTATATGATAGTGTCGCTAGCATCCATATGATAAGGAGCCTGGGCTGACATGGCTAGTCGTAAACCCAAAGTGGCACAGACTTACAGGGACAGGCATCCATGACCCAGCATCGAACGTGTTGATCATCAGCAAGTGGGTCCAGGCTGTAGCACTGGGCTAGCAGGACTCCGGTAAACCAGGCTGTAGCGGGCTAACAGGACTCCGGTACTCAATGCGTGACATTTCCCCGAAGGGACAGACACTGGAACGAAGAAGGACACATGCCGGCCAGCCTAAGTGTTCCGGAGCAGTAGCAAGCTACCATGGCTCAATGGAGACACTAGGAGACATTTCCCGGTAAGAGAGGCTACTAAAGATAAACAACTAGATAGTCAGATCCCACACATACCAAGCATTTCAATCATACACACAATATGCTCGATATGTGCAAATACAACAAGGCATCACAACATGACTCTACGACACAAGTATGTATTCATTAGGCTCCGAGGAGCGAGATATTACAAACAGGGGTCTCATGACCCAACATTCAGAGCATAAAAATCAAAGCACAAGCGGAACCTTAACATGTCTGAGTACATACATCTACAAATGAAAAAGGCTGAGAAGCCTGACTATCTACCAGATCCTACCGAGGCACAAGATCGTAGCTGAGGTAACAAGCTAAACTTCGAAGTCCACGCGGAACTACTAGCGAGACTGAAGTCTCTCTGCAAAAACATAAAATAGGCAAACGTGAGTACAAATGTACCCAGCAAGACTTACATCAGAACTAACTACATATGCATCATTATCAACAAAGGGACGGTGGGGTTTAACTGCAGCAAGCCAGCTTTGACTCGGTGGCTATCCTGAACTACGACTGCAAGTAACTCTTTTGAGGTAGTGCACACGAGTCCACATATTCACCATATCAATACACCACTATGGATCCGCTCCTGTCTCCCTACGAGAATGCCATCCATAGCACTCACGCTTATCTTGCGTATTTTAGGGTATCCACTTCCACTTGTCTATGAACTGATATAAGCAACCCCGAAGTCCTTTACCGCGGACACGGCTATTCGAATAGCTGATGTTAACCCTGCAGGGGTGTACTTCTTCATACATGTTTCCACCACTTAGCGTCTGCACACGACATGTGCTCAGCAGACTTCAAGCGAAAACCGACGTGGGTGTAGACCACGACCTACCTAAACACTCGAGTCTCTAGTCCAGGTTTATCGCCTATTCGGGTTCCATCCATGAGGAGATCCGGCCGGGGTTTCGCTCACAGCCCCAAACGATGTGAACAGGGTTCCGTGACACCAAACGGGCGCCCGGTATACCCGGCCACGTGCCTACCGCATCACAGCCCACCCCTACGGTCAGCGCTGTCCACGGCCTCCAGCATACTACAAACACCAGAAACTACTTGCAACTCCTGGACAGAGGACAAGGGTGAATAAGAAGTCGAGCGGGGTCATATTTCAGGGCCCAATGCATGGTAGTAGCTGAATCATGGATCACAAACACAGAGCTCAGTTCCTAAGGACGGCTTCAATGAGACAACCCACCATGTATTCCTACATGGCCTCTCACCGATACCTTTACCAAATCGTGTTCACACACTTAACTCACACACAGTAGGACATGTTCACACACCTCTAATTCATCCCGGATGAATCAGACCTGACACAACTCTAAGCAATAGCAGGCATGACAAACAAGCATGAATGAGTAGGCACATCAGGGCTCAAACAACTCCTACTCATGCTAGTGGGTTTCATCTATTTACTGTGGCAATGACAGGTCATGCAGAGGATAAGGAGTTCAGCTACCATAGCAAGTAACAGATGAATCATTGTTGTCCTAATGCAGTGGACAAGGGGTTTTTGCTTGCCTGGCACTTCTGAAGATAACATGGAGTCTTCATCAGTGTCAACGATCACAACGTCGGAACATCGTCTACCGAGAGGGAACAGATACCGGCAACAGAGAAGAAATACAATCAATGCAATGCACAATATGATGCATGATCATGACATGGCAATATGCTGTGGTTTGAGCTAATGCAACTAGCAACAGATGGATTTGGGTCATATTGAGCCAAAGGTTCAACCCCAAATTCAAATTATGAATTCAAATAGTGCCTTATCATGTTTTTCACTAAACAGCAAGGTTAAGTTGTTTCCACATGCATGGAACTAGTGCAGATGGATAGATTGGATTTTTCTGATCATTTTTCATATATAATTTGTTTGATTTGGAGTTACGGTTGATTTTATATGATTTTTAGAAGTTTAGACTATTTTCTGGAATTTCCTGAATTATTTTAAATCCAGAAAACAATTACTGCGTCAGCATTGCGTCACGCTGAACTCAGCAGGTCAACAGACCCGGTCCAGGTCAAACCTAACGCGTGGGGCCTGCCGGTCAGTGAGCCAGTGGTGCCTACGGTCACAGACAGGTGGGCCAGGTCAACGGCCACGCCAGCATAGTCAACACTGACGCATGGGCCCACCGGGGTTAGTTAAACTAAGCAGAAAATGTAATTTGTGTTAATTAGGGCATGGGGCCCATTAGTCAGTGGCCTAGAGGGTTCGTTAGTGTGGGGGGGTTAGTGTGCGGAGCCAGAGACGGCGGAGGGCGCCGGGTTTCGCCCTCCGGCGACCAAAAGAGGGGCGGAGGGGCTCTACGAGACGCCCAGGCTCGCGCGCATCTAGCAGGGCAAGTGGGAACAGCTAGGTTGGCCGGAGGAGACGACAACCACGACGACAGTGGCGGCCGGAGTTCGTGCGCTGAGCGTTTCGACGTTGCAGTGCACTAGGGGAGGTGCTCGTGTGTTCTACGTGCCCCCGGGGGTGCACTGAGTGCGGTGGCGTGCTTGGTTTGGACAGAGGCAGGCCAAAACGACGACGGCGACATGACCGGTGCCGGCGAGGTCTCGGTCTCAACGGAAACGAGGGTTGGAGCTCTAATTAGTCCACGGGAGCAGGGGGAAACGGTTCAGAGGCTCACAGCGCATCGCATGGAGGGGTCTTCAGCTCGGGGGAGGCTCTGGAGGCGACGGGGTGGCGACGGCGATCGCTGGAGTCCGAGGTAGAAGATGGAGCCGATGGCGGCGTTGTAGCGGCTCCCGCGGGGCGTGGCTTGGTGGGGAGGAAGAGGGGGTCGAGGCGGAGCCTCTGAGCATGGCGGGAAGGTGAGGGGAAGGCGGTGGCGGCGGCAGCAGCAAGCGGCGGCGATGAGCTCCGCTCGGTGGGAGAGAGAGGGAGCCAAAGCTGAAGTGAGGGTGAGGGAGAGAGCGAGGAGGGTCCAGGAGGTGTCGTGGCGACGTCCTGGGCGTCGAGGGGACAGCCAGGCAGGCAGCTGCCGGCGTGGCACGCCGCGGCGCCATGGCTAGCTTCTCCTCTGCCTTCTGGCAGGAGGAAGAAGATGCCCCTACCCTCGGTGGGCCGGCCAGGTGGCTGGGCTACCAGGTGGGCTGGGCCTGCTGGAGGAGCTGGGTCAGGCTACAGGTAAGTGGCCCAGGTACGGGTCTTTCTTTTTATTTCTGTTTTCTCCAGTTTTCTTTTAATTGGGTTTTCAAACCAAACTATTTTTTTAGCTTCTGTAAATTATTATGTGGCTATATATAATATATTAGAGCCACTCACAAATTTTCAAAATTGTTGGACTTGCAATTCTTTTATAGAAGAATTAAATACAACTCAAATACTTATTGATTTAAATCCAAATGGCCAAAATAATTCCTTAAAAAATGTTCCCTATTTTTGGTTTGGACCAAAACCCTTGCCAAAAATATTAAACATCATTGAAGAGCATTTTGGAAACATTGGATACATTTTCCAGGGTTATTTGCCCTTCTTTTAATTGAATTATTGAGGCTTCCAAATTTCCTCAGTTCAACTTTCAGAATTTATACATGATGCATGGATGCAATGCCACTAATTACAAGCATCATTATAGGGCTGTGACAGGAAGTGGCATATAGATAGGGAGACAATGTTGATGTTGTTCCAAAGTGGCCTATGCATGGAGACGCAAGGGAAGCGAGTCATCGTGTGTGTGATAGGGACTTCATGAGATATCTAGAATAGATGGTGTAGAGAACAACATGCAAGATTGAGAACGATGATACGTTAGGGAGCTATGGAAAGAGTCATGACATATATGTATATAGGGAAGGAGCTGGGGCGGGTACGCATGTGGGAGAGATAGAAACAGGAGAGTGGTGCACAAGGAGACAAAGTGTGCTTGTTTATATTAGGGGTGGTGGGTGAGGTGAGTGTGCGAGAACCACATGACTAGGGAGATAGACGTTTGGGGCGACATTTTGTGTGTATGGGAAAGATACACTCTATATAGTGTATGTGCTTGGGAAAGAGACATGCCGGGAGACCTAGAGAGTGGGGGAAGAGATGTGTACATGCCCGAGAGATAAAGTGATAGAGACCTATATTGGGGTCTGGATTTTAGAAGAGAGGGGGGTGTTAATGTGCTCACCTGTTCGTGTCTGGGGGAGAGAACGACTCATGTGTGTGTGTGGGGGGGTGGCTTCAGATAAAGAGTGAGGTGTCTATATTTGAGAGACTTTAGCGTAATTGAGATATATATGGTTAATAGTGTGTGCACTCATGGTTGATCAATTTGTTTCACAGTTTGGACTATGAGATAACGATACTTTTGAACATGCGTGATATACTTTGAAGTACCAGAATTACAAACCTAAGATTGGAATTTTGGAATTTGACTCCATCATTAGCTTTTGTAATTCATTTAAAAGGAGGTACATTTTTTAAGTTGGGATTTCGTGATTTCAAATTCATATATCAAACCTAGAGATATACACATATGGGCATGTTCAAACTTTATAATCATCCACTTTATTTATACACCTACACATTTTTGTTTTTTTCATCATATTTAGGATAAACACATTTGGAATTTCATTTGAATTGGACCATATGATGGTATTTGCTTGCACTAGCTCAATGATCCATATTTGAATTGAATGGACAATCTAAGTTCCGAGTTGGAGACATTGATTTTCGAAACTTGCACTTTTTTTTGCGTACAAAACAAATAAATTCTCGGCCATGATATCATAGTCGGTCTTACAAGAGCAGAACACTTAATTTCACGTGCCAAAAGCTTTGAAACTTCCCGCTAACATTGAAATATCTCACACCCGAAAGTTTAGCCCTACAATATTATTCCTATTTTACACCTGCTACATGAATGGAAAAGGGCTGCTTTGGTAACTCCATTGTTTTCCCCTCTTTGCCCCCAACATTCTTCGCCAATGCCCCCCCCCCCACAACCATGCCAAGCCGCCGAATCTAGTCCTCCGCTGCTGCGATGGACCTCACACCCCGTCGGATGTACCTTCCACACCTTGGAAACCCCAACTACCAACTCACCGCTTCACCAGAGCCACTTCAGCGACTGGCTTGTCCACCGCTACAGATCTCCTTGACCGCCATCATGGTCCACCGCACCAGATCTGCTTCACCATCGCCCTCGTCCACCACAGTGTAGGCCCTTCACTGACTCCCTCGTCCACCACATTGCTAGCCTTTCATGCAAGCCCTCATTCGCCGCAACAGATCCGCATCACCGAAATCATTGTACACCACACCGGATGTGCTTCGCCGATGCCTTCGTCGATTGCACCAGACCCGCTCCACGGACACCATATTCAACTCCACATGCCTTGCTTTACCGACGCTGCAGCCTCATCAGGTTATTTCGATTTGTACTCCCTTGGTTTTTCTCTTCTTTATCATGGAACTGTTCACTTACCACAGATGAGCTTTCTTGTATGTCGACAGGCGCCGCAACCGAAGCACCGGAGCCGCTTCAGCAACGGTGACAGCCGGCCCAAACTCAACCGCAACACGAGCACCATCGAGGATCCTTAGCTATCAAGTATGACAATGATGCCCATACGCCACCGAGAATCAGGTACTATTATCCAACGGCCGGCGCCTACGTTCAATTTCTTAGCATAAGCACCACACCTTTGAATTTCTTCAGGGCATCATTCAATTTTTCATGATACACGTTATTCTGCTTGCACCTGTAGGGCCATACTTATGGCAGTGAACATGTTACATGTGCTAAATTACAAACCAGAGCACATATAGTTACAACGCTTTTGTTTTGTCCTAATCATTACTGTACTTCCTAGATATCACTGCCTACTATTTTACTCCTTGCATGTTATATTTATGATAATGGTGTTGTTCTGATGCCACCTGTTGGTTCCATCAGACTGCTTCATGTTCCCCATGCTTAATTACACATCAGCAAACTAGCATGTGTGTCCGCTGCTTTTTGTTTGTTTTACCCTACATTTTCTGATGCTAGCTATTACATCACTACTCCGAGCCTCTGTTCATTACTTTTTTGTGCATTCTTGATCTTCCCAAGTTGCATGACTAATTTGATGCTTCTAGTAATTATGGAGTTGCCAACCTCATCAAGCAAAATATTTGTTCTTTTGGGGCTGGCACCTCGAACAGGCATAAAAATAGAGTGAAGCACATATATTGTCGTGTAAGCACACACCCTTCTTTCATTAATTTAGACAAACCATTGATAATCAATTCGAACCAGTGCATGCAACTAAAATTAATTTTACCTAAATAGAGGGTGCAGAATAAACTACAACAACTAGATTTCCAACCACGTGATGCTGATGATATCTTGAAATAACATTGCAACAGCAGCGAGGCTTCACAACAACATATGGTAAGCCAGTGTGTTTTAGTACATGTGAAATGTAATCCGTGTGGGCTGCTTTCTTGGCTTGTGCCCTCAACCTGTAATCCTACAGAATTACAAATAGTTCAGTTCTCTGCATTGCTGTATTGCTTGATTCGAATGCTTGTTTGTTACTTGTTAGGCTATACCTGAGTTGACCAATATGTCAGTAGTGCCTGCTATACTATCGTAAAGAAATGCATGCCTAGTTTATTTGAATCCTTAACTTTTCCTATGAACTTCATCACAAGACTGTCTTCGCTGTTTATATGAGGCCACATTGTTAAGTGCTTCCTCGAATTATTTCAACTGCTTAGATTCCTTGGCAACTTAAATAGAGCGGTGGTACACTCCCTTTCATCTAGGGATGTCAATTGGGTCCCGTTTAATCCCGATTAAAGTCCACTAGTGGTATGATAGTTCAAAAGAGTTTTTTTGTTTTTTGAGGAAAACGAACTAGGGAGCTAGCAAAAACTAACTAGATAGGACTGGCGGATGTCGTTTATTTGCCACTTACATCCCTAGTTTCATCTTACCATTTTAATTTCTTTTCGGCTGATGCTGCTTCGAACCATTTTAATATAGCTTGCCATGCTCGACAATAATTCGTATGTCATTTACCATGTAAGCTTACTGCCTGGATCATGCGATAACTATCTCTTACTTATGTCCAGCGGAAACCTTTCAGGATGCCATTCACAATAGGACACAATATACAACCCCAGAATCCATTTGTGGAAGCAGTGCGCCATCCATGTTACCAGATGGTAGTAGTTCAGAGGCAACACCGCCGGAGAGCAGTCCGAGCACATATATCATCGTTCTTGAGGCTCTACTAGAGGCAGAAAGAGATGGTGTGGCTGCCATGAATGAGGTAATCTTGATCTTGATGCTGGAAATTATGCAATTAGCTGCACGCATTATGCAAGCAACCCAAGAATTGGAGGAACTTAGAATGTTGCATTTGAAGACAGAGGAGGTCCTGCTGCTTCTGATATCTGAAGCCCAGGGTAATCCCAGTTCTTCTTTAGATACCAGTTGAAATTGTCATTAGATTATTATACTTGCATGTTATGTCATGTATCTGAATGGATTATGTTGTAAGAGCCCCTATGTTGTCCATGTGTTGTACTGATATGAAATTTTTAGGCGAGGTAACCCTCAGTACTTGTATGATTGACATAAGGTGAACTGTTTTTCGTATGAGCATATTGTATTGGATGAAATAACTGTTTGACTCAAAGTGTATTCAACCTATTGATTTTGAAGATCACGACATTTCTAAATCATAATCATATATAAAGGTGGAATAAATCTTGGTCATGGTGAAATAAATAACAAAACATACAATGGTGTGTGGATATTCGTAATCGATTACAAACTGGATTTGAATTTAGTTGTCAGGGCCCAGGGTAAACGTGAATGCTAATTCTCCCAAATTTTGAACGAAGGGGCAAGACACCTACTATCATTTGTCGGCTGCCTGAAGCAAGTGTTTGTGACATGGAAATTACTGTCTACCCCTGACACTTCACATCCTAATGGAGTCGATAGGGGTAGACTAGTAACTCCAATCAGACATGACACGACCGCCTCAGAGCGCATTAAGACATGATGGGTGCCAAACGTGGGCAGCAAAACACATTCGATCCAAGCTCGTCCGAGTCTCTCCCTCCATTTCCCATTCATACACAGTGGGCAGAAAAACAAACTCTCCTCGTCCGAAATCGATGTAGGCAGATATTTTAAATAGGGGCGGATCTGTAACTTCCCTCAAACGTGACACAACTGCCCTAACTGTCAGCCATGTTCATACACTATGGGCACCAACCGTGGGCGGCAAAACACCCTCTCCTCGCCCGAAATTGCTACCGACAAGTATTGGGGAGATGCGAGATTACCGTCCTATCCCCAACCGGCGTGATGTCCGAAATTTTAAACAGGGGATAAGTTTGTAACTTTCCCACATTTCAGACAAGCGTGTCCCAAAGTTTGAGATCCCCCACCCCCTTCATTTCCGCATTTATACACTATCGGCGCCACAACAATCTCCCCACTGTGGCCAGCCTCCTCCGTCCGCCACCCCATTGTCCACTGCAAGATATGGACGTCTCTCATCCACGGCGCCAGACCAGGATCCTTTCATCACGTCCTATCGCTTCATCAGCATCGTCGTCCACCTTGTCGTTGCCGCTCCTACGACCGCGTCGTCCATGGAAACAGGACTTATCCCCCGACCTGTCCGTCGGTCGTCTAAAGTCTTCTTCCATGCTGGCGACAGCCATCGCACCCGCAACACCCTCAACATATCAGCAGGGGCCTACACGGCGTCGTAAGAGAGGTGGTACTCTTTCATATCTGCTTAAGTTATTGATCTCACCCGGAAAAATAGATCATAACTTGTTTACTATACTTTTCTTGTCTGTAACCAATCGTGGTGGCTAGTTGAAAGCAAACATTGGTTGCAAAGTAGCCTTTGTCCGGATTGCACCTTCAGATCTGCCATGGCATGGTCACTATACTCATAAAGATTAGGGTTTTCCCCCTTTATTTTCACTACCATCATCGTAGGTGCTTCGTGCCATGCTAGCACTGCTCCTCAAGACCTCAACCCATCAAGCGAAACAACATGCCACTCATAATTCCAAAGCTTAGTTGTTGTAATACGAATATGATATGATGCTCATATTACTAAAATAGAGAACGTTTAATTGGTCACCTAATGTTCCTATATTTGTTTCAAAAAGCATGTGCGCCACACAATGGTGGAGCTACAGTTAAAATATTGGGCGGGACAGATGGCTTAGGCTACAGAGGACCCCAAATTTTGGTACAAATTTACCTTCACTCCTTTGTATATTGGACTAGGGCTGGGCAGGCCATGGCATAGTTTTGTTCTTATGTAGCTCCCCCACTCGCACCACATATAGAGAGACAATAGGGATTTGCATTTCTCTGTGCACTCTGGTTCATCATGGGTGGGCAACACACATTGTATTATCTAACTAGCTAGATGCCCGTGCGTTGCACAGAACATCAAGATGCATCTGTATGTGTAGTTTATCTTGTGGGATAAAAGGTTGAATGAGGGAAGGCCTTATCTGCAAATGTGGAGAGGAGTGCGGGTAAATTGTCATAGTTTCCTTCCTATCCGTTAGATATAGATCGGACGGCCTATATTGCAGGATGGCAGGCACACCATCATCACCAACTCTGCTTTTATAAGAGTAGAGATAGAGAGATAGAGATAAGAGTTTAAGAGTAGAGAAAAAAGTAGAGAAATATGCTTGCTCTTTGTTACCGTGTTCCTCTTCCGTTCTTCTTAATAAGTATATTACTTCCTCCATTCCGAAACTGCCTTGGCTGCGTGCATATGTTGTGGTGGCGTGCGTTTGTACCAGGTGTTTTTCATCGCTGCTTTATTTATATAGCAGGGCGAAAGCCTTTTTCGGTAAAATATAAGTCTTTTTAGATATTCCAATAAGAATAACATACAGATGTATAGACATATTTGAGAGTGTACATTCACTCATTTTGCTTTGTATGTAGTCTGCATTCGAATCTCTAAGAGATTTACATTTAAGAACGGAGGGAGTAGTACAGTATGTTCCTTGTCGGGAAGTGGATCATGGAAATTTGCAGTCGACAGGTCTATTGGGTAGCTTCAGATGGATGCTTTCAACGATTCTAGATGGTCTGCCATAATATCGGGGAAATGTTGGGAGCTATGTCGTCTTTGTTTTGACTGGTGACTGTAGGGAAAACCCCCCACAGCATTTTAACTTTTATTCAAAAGAGGAGTATACAATATACAAAGATTACAAGGGGTAATCAGAAAAGAAAAAAACACAGAAAGAAAGAACTAAGTGTCTAAGAATACAAAACCTCATGGAGGTAGAAAGGAAATCCAATTTAAAAGCTCTTCCTTTTACCTAGCCTTCACTCTGTGTTGCATAAGTGTAATATCATGGATGAAAGCACTTCTCCACTTATTGAAACTCTGTCTCTCATGCCTGAACACTCTTGCATTCCTGATTATCCAGATGTTCTAGCAAGAAACAAAAACAAATTCAGTAAAGAAGGGCTTTGTAAAGTCCTCTTTAGCTTGCATAACAATAGCAGACATGTCATCCCCAGGTGGCCATGTAATTTGCAAATAGTTCCATATTCTCACACTGAAGTTACATTCAAAAAACAGGTGGTTCCTGGTCTGACGAGTCCTCAAGGGACAAAGAAGGCAATTAACTCCATCATCCATATGCCAATGCCTTCTTTCCACCATATCTTTGGTATTGAGCCTGTCCATGATTAACATCCAGGCAAACACTTTGATTTTCATTGTGCAGGATGATTTCCATATCCACAAAAGGAGAGGGTTAAAAGACATGTTAGAATGCATGAAAGAGTAAAACAATTTGGGCTTAAATGCATTACATGTCCCCTGCCAGAACCAAATGTCCTTTGCCTCCACTTCTCTACCACCAAAGACCATAAGATCTTGCACAGTCAAATAATCCTGGTATGCCTGTGCAGATAGAGGCAATGAAACTTATTAATCATATCATGAGATTGGAACGCTTCATATACTGTGATCCATGGATCTTTCACATAATAAAAAAGCCTAGGGAACCTGATCTGCAAAGGTTCAACTGAATCACCAATCTTCCATTTGTCAGACCAAAACAGAGCAGAATTTCCAGAATTGATTTGTACCCAAGTTGTGTTCCTATAATGATCCAACAACTTACAGATATCCTTCCA
The DNA here is from genome assembly GCF_018294505.1 of Triticum aestivum. NCBI lineage: Eukaryota > Viridiplantae > Streptophyta > Magnoliopsida > Poales > Poaceae > Triticum > Triticum aestivum. Next base: position 191,132,018 of record NC_057807.1, read on the forward strand.
CCAAAAAGAACCACAACTATCAGTCCCCTGAGGTACATAAGAATCATAGTATGTGTCCCAAATAAGTGAGACTCATGGTAGATCCACCCTGTTTAAGAATTTGTGCAAATGCTTGAGCAAAAGGGCCATGTTCTGCACACCCAGGTTCAGAATTCCCAAACCACCTTTGTTTTTTGGCCTACAAATGAGTTCCCAAGCTGCCAAGGATGGAGATAGCTCATCCCTATTCTTTCTCCATAAGCACTGCCTCTGAATTCTCTCCAGTTGCTTTAAGATCTAGCAGGAGCCAGCAAGCTACACTACAAAAGAAATACACTTCCGTGATGATAGCTGTTTGTCACCGTAGGTCATGTTTTTTGTCATGCATGTACATCCATGACGATTTTGTGACAGAATCAAGATAGTCATACCTGTGCTATCGTAGAAGTGTTCCATGACATTACCAAAATTATCATCACGGAAGTGTCCACTTCCATGACGATAAATCGCGCGCCACAGAAGTGCTTTCGTCAAGGGTGACCAACACGTGGCAACCACCGTAACGGAACACCGTTAAGCTATTGGGTCCGGTTTTGGATCCGATAACCCGTTAACGGCCCCGACCAATGGGGATTTTCCACGTGTAAAATCATCATTGGCTGGAGGAAAGACGTGTCGGCTCACCGTTGGGACAGATGTCATCCACTCATTGGACCGAAGGTGCCTATGATACGACGACATGTGGCACGGCCCAATAGAGGCCCATTCCTGTGAAAAGGCCGGCCCGTTTGACTTGGTCAAAATGTGGCGGGCCGGCCCATGGAAAGCCTGTTAACGGCATGTTCACATATAGCCCATTTACAGCCCGCTAACCCAGGGCCCATTATGACCTCTCCGAATTAGGTCCAGTAGCGTCATATGGGCCGTCCAATATGATTCCAGCCCGTTTTAACTTCCGGGCCATGAGTGGCCCATGACTTCTTTCGGCCCATATGAGGCCCTTTGTAACTCTTGGCCCACTAACAGCCCGTCCTGAAACTGGCCCGTAATGAATAGTGTATCACTTTATACCCATTAACGGCCAGTTATTCCATTAGGATGTTTCCAGCCCAAGTTATCTTTCGGCCTTCTCAGGGCCCATTTATTCTTGGTCTCATTTGCAGCATTCGGTTACATACGGCCTATTACTGTCATTTTCTGCTTGTGGGCCAAATTCAGCCCGTCATTACAGTCGGCCCGTTTGTGGACCGTTAATACGTCGGGCCATTTTCATGTCCAAAAAACCCGTTGGGCTGTTTTCATAGAGCTATCAAATACGGCCTATTAACGGCCCGTTATGGTCCACGAATAGTATGGCCCATGATTGGCGAAATCATGATACGCCCCGTAGAAGGCCCATGGATCGTACGGCCCGCATGAGGCCCATGGATCGTACGACCCGTAGAAGGCCCATGGTCCCTACAGCCCGTAGAAGGCCCACGGATCCTAAGGCCCGTATAGAAGGCCAATAGATCCTACGGCCCGTAGAAGGCCCATGGATCATACGGCCCACAGGAGGCCCATGGTTACAACAGTCCGTGTGTTTCCATGATTATTTTAGCCTAGTTACCAAAAATAGGCTATTGTGGCCACTAGAAAGACACAGAAAAAGAACTGCAGTGACTACAAGCAAACAACTAAACAAGACAATAAGGAAATAAATAAGCAAGCAATTAACGCTAGCCTATTACCACTATTACACATATTACATCCACTGGGCATCAAAGTTCGCCACCAGTGCAAATATAGGGAATAAAGCAGCATATTACATACACTGGCCGTAAAAATTGGCCACCAGTGCATATAAGTGCGGCAGCAAAACTAGAGCATAACTGAAACAACTTCAGAAGGGCTCAAGAAACGTTATCTTGGGTATCCACCATGCTGGCAATAATCTTAGCAAGCTTATTAGCTTTGTCCTATTTGGCGTTAAAATCCTCCAACGCTTGCTGTTGCACCAGAAAGTATGCATCTGAATGCTCCAGGGACTTCTGCAGTCCTTCCGCTTCTTGTCGCAGCACAGTTGAGCGATGTCTTTCAGCTTGTAGTTAGGACTCAAGAAACCGAACTGATTCAGACAGTGAGTTTGAATAGCTTGTGCAAGCAGTAGTGGCCAGTAACTCGAACACTAAACCAAGACAGGACTTTGGGGTTGTCTCGTTGTCTTCAAGATAGTCTTCCTTAGATGTTTTATCGGCTTTGTTGGAGACCAACAAGGATGTGTCACTATCCTGAACCTTATCTACATTACTTCCTTTACCATTGCTTAATAAGACACTCTTCCCCAATATTCTGTCAGCATTCTAAAAGAAGAAACAAGCAGACATATAACAAGTTTAGCATGTACTAGTATATGAAACTCATTTCGGTGAACAAGTTCATTAGTAAGATGGACAGGATTAAACTACCATGTCTTCTATTGCCAAGTACTAGTACGTAATAAAAGCATCAAACAAACATATATCTATGTCCTATGGTCACTGCATTGTCTTGCCAAATCAAAATAGAGACACGGTTCAAATCATATCAGTTCAAGACAAAGCAGTGGTGAAAGAATACAAAGTGTGGGAAACTACACGGCATAACAAGATTTCAGATGGGTACCATGGTCTACATGTACAACAACACTATTGGCTCGGATGTGATGCTAGTAATGTGCATGATATGAGAAGTCAACTGTATACACAATAGAAATTGAAATCAATAGAGCTATTGATAAGAGCAAACCTGTTAAAGAAACATGTGTGAACATACCTGTTGTGCCATTGGAGTTTCGATTGGATCCTTCAATTTAAAAATAAGTTTGTATGAGTAAATACAGTGATACAACAGCAAAGCAATCATAGTTAAAAAAGGCGTGCCTAAGCGAGCGCTTAAGCGCGCCTAGGCTCTAGGCGTTGGCAAAACGCATTGCACATAACTATGCATAATCTGTGCATAATTGCGCATAAGCATGCGCTTTGGTCAGTAAAGCGCAAGGCGGTGGCAAAACACTCAATTAACGCCTAGCGCTCTTTTGAACTATGATAGCAATGGAATCTTAAATTAGAACATTTGTTCTTCAGGTTTAGCCACTTGTTCTACATGAACAGAGTACAGTAAGACGCAAGAATATAATACTTAAAAATAGAAAATGATCTCATAGACTGAGGGAGTCCTGGACTAGGGGGTGTCCGGATAGCCGAACTATCATCATTGGCCGGACTCCAAGACTATGAAGATACAAGATTGAAGACTTCGTCCCGTGTCCGGATGAGACTTTCCTTGGCGTGGAAGGCAAGCTTGGCAATAAGAATATGTAGATCTCCTACCATTGTAACCGACTCTATGTAACCCTAGCCCTCTCCGGTGTCTATATAAACCGGAGGGTTTTAGTCCGTAGGACGAACAACAATCATACCATAGGCTAGCTTCTAGGGTTTAGCCTCCTTGATGTCGTGGTAGATCTACTCTTGTACTACCCATATCATCAATATTAATCAAGCAGGAGTAGGGTTTTACCTCCACCGAGAGGGCCCGAACCTGGGTAAAAACATCGTCTCCCTTGTCTCCTGTTACCATCCGCCTAGACGCACAGTTCGGGACCCCCTACCCGAGATCCGCTGGTTTTGACACCGACATTGGTGCTTTCATTGGGAGTTCCTCTGTGCCGTCGCAATCAGGAAGGATGCCTCGTCCCGTCTTTAAAGACGGCACCATTGCCAAAGGATCTTTGGCCATTGCCAAACTATCCGGCTAGGCGGTTTTCTTATGACCGCCTATTCGGCCGCCTCGCCGACGATGACCTCTCGGGTCATCAAAAGCGATCTCCACGTCAACTCGGAATTGGCCGGGCAGCTAGATCCGATGGAGCTCTCCTCCTTAAATGAGCTCTTGGATCGCATCGCCGCCCTGGGAGTCGCTAGAGACTACGATCAGATTGGGCTTAAAACCGATCTGAGAGAGATCAACTCTCCCCAGGCTTCCCACCATGTTGCTGTGGTGGAGGAACAGCATGGCGACTCTTCTCCTACATTAAGGACAAGCTATGTCCGAATTCCCGACCCCTCAATGCCGGATTCCCGCAGAGGGACGGACGTCAACCAAGCAATGAACCTAAAGTCTGGCAGCGGGCCAGATTTGTCGGACAACATCCAACAACCCAAGCTTCCAAGTTCAGAAACTTTTTGGCCCTTGAGTCTTAGATTGGACGGGGTTCCGAATTTAATTCCACCCGCCCACCCAAAAATAAGCGATCTATCTCGAATCCGGCAAGAGCCCGCTGAAACAGTACATCATTACTGGGCCAGATTCCTCCTGGTTATGGACAGGATAAAGGACTGCCGTGAGGAAAGTGCAATCTCAATCTTCTGCAACAATTGCACGGCCAAGAGAATCATGAACGCCATAAGTCGTCGTGAAATTACACGCTTCGCCGACTTGGCGTCCATAGTACGAAAGTACTGTGCGATGGAGAGTGCCTGGAAAACCGAAACCAAATTTTGGGACAATCCGGCTCCAAACACAACCCTAGTCCGAAATAAAAGGGTGCATCATATTCAGACGCCTGGGTTAAAAACCAAAAAGCAAAAAACCCCTAAAGGGCACGGAACCGTACTGGAGGGATGGCTCAGCGGACCGTGCAAAATCCATAGTACAGAGGGCGCCACTCCAACACATAGCCTTCGAGCATGTTGGATACTACGACAGGTGGCCAAAAGTGGCGAAGAGCTTCTAGCCCCAGAGAACCAGCCCAACAGTACCAGTACGGTATTAACAGTCTTCGAGACTTTTGCATCAAATAATATGCAGAAATGAACACTCCGCAGCCTCGCCGAAGTCTACCAAATAGCAACAATAAATCCATGGAGCGACACGACTATTACATTTAACGCCAGTGACGAACCTAAATTCCGAACAGCCCGAGCACCAGCCGCATTGGTCCTCAGTCCAATAGTGGACGACTTTCGCCTTACTAAGGTACTCATGGATGGCGGCAGCGGATTAAACCTCATCTATGAGGAAACCCTTCGAAAAATGGAAATAGACTGGAGCCGCATTGAGCGAAGCAGCACAACCTTTAGAGGAATAATCCCTAGTCAGGAAGCACGCTGCACAGGAAAAATTACACTGGATGTGGTGTTCGGCTCGCCGGACAATTACAGGTCCGAGGAGGTCACGTTCCAAGTGGCCCCGTTCAGCAGCGGATATCACGCTTTATTAGGGCGAGAGGCATTCACAATTTTTCAAGCTATACCCCATTACGGGTACATGAAGCTCAAAATGCCCGGGCCCAACAGAATCATCACCCTTGCCAGTGATCCGGACATAGCATCCGCGCCGAAAATAAGACAGCTGCACTAGCCCTAGAGGCACTATCAGAAGCCCTAGCGGCCGAGAAACTCACTGTGCTGCGCTCCACGGTGAACAGGGACGATGTGATACTCGATAAGAGATCCAAGTCCACCTCTTTTAAGCCAGCGGACGAAATAGTCAAATTCCAAGTCCATCCAACGGACCCTACAAAGACGGCCTCCATTGGGGCACAATTAAACCCTGATGTAGACGCCGCACTACGAGAATTCCTTCGGGAAAATTGGGACATCTTTGCCTGGCACCCTTCAGACATGCCAAGAATCCCACGCTGGTTGGCAGAGCATAGCCTAAATATCCTAAAAGGATTCAAGCCAGTCAAACAGGCTCTTCGGCGATTTTCCGAACCCAAAAGACAGGCAATGGGAGAGGAGCTAGCCAAACTATTAGAAGCCGGATTCATCAGAGACATAAAACATCCGGACTGGCTAGCAAACCTGGTAATGGTACAAAAGAAGGACAAATCCTGGCGCCTATGTGTCGATTTCAAGGACCTTAACAAGGCTTGTACAAAGGATCCTTTCCCCCTTCCCCGCATCGATCAAATTATCGACGCTACCGCAGGGCACGATTCATTGTGCTTCCTCGACGCATACTCCAGCTACCATCAAATCAAGATGGCAGAGCCAGACCAAGCTGCAACGACATTCATTACTCCATACGGACCATTCTGTTTCAACATAATGCCCTTCGGGCTCAAAAACGCCGGCGCAACATATCAGCGCATGATTCAAACATGTCTGGCAACCCAGACCGGCAAAATAGTGGAGGCAACATAGACAATGTGGTCGTCAGGTCTAAACACGTCGAAACTCTAGTAGAAGATTTGAGGCTAACATTTGACAACCTCCGAGCATATGAAATTAAGCTCAACCCGGAAAAATGCGTTTTCGTTGTACCAGCTAAAAAGCACTTGGGCTTCATTGTATCCGGCAGAGGAATTGAAGCAAACCCAGCCAAGATCTGAGCCCTGTCACAATTGGATATCCCAAAAGACGTCAAGCAAATACAAAAATTGACCGGATGCATGGTGGCTCTAAGCCGCTTCATCTCCCGCTTGGGAGAAAAGGCATTACCCCTTTATCGCCTCCTCCGGTGCACCGAACACTTCGAATGGACGGATGCCGCCATGGCTGGACTCAAAGAAATAAAGGGCATATTGGCAACAAATCCGGTCCTGGCCGCACCTAACTTGGGCGAACCAATGTTATTATATATCGCGGCAACACATCAAGTTGTAAGCGCGGTGCTCGTCGTCGAACGAGAAACGGAAGGACACAAATTCCCTCTTCAAAAACCAGTGTACTACGTATCCACTGTTCTAACTCCATGCAAGTCCCGGTATCCACATTATCCAAAGACAGCGTACACGCTGTTCATGGCATCCCGGAAGCTGCGACACTACTTTCAAGAGTGTTCGATAACAGTAGCCTCCGAAGTACCTCTCAACGACATTATAAACAACCGTGACGCGACATGCAGGATTGCAAAATGGGCCATCGAGCTCCTACCATTCAACATAACCTACAAACCACGGCGAGCTATCAAGTCGCAAGTTTTGGCCGACTTCATCGTTGAATGGACCGAAGCCAAACTCCAATTGGATCATGCACTTCGACGGCTCCAAAATGTTGGCCAGCCTAGGGGCTGGCGTCGTCTTGACGTCCCCAACCAGAGTCACAGTCCAATACATACTCCAGACAATGTACACGGACTCCAACAACGCAGCCGAATACGAGGCCCTTCTACATGGCCTCCGGATGGCGGTCTCCATGGGCATTAAACGCCTAGAGGTGCGGGGGGACTCGAACCTCGCGATATACCAAATAAATGGAGACTTCGACGCCAAGGATCCAAAAATGGCAGCTTACCGTAACGCTGTTCTGAAAATGTCAGCTCGGTTTGAAGGGCTTGAATTTCACCATATAGCCCAGGATAATAATCAAGCGGCAGACGTATTGGCACGCATCGGCGCAAAGCGCGATGCCGTCGCTCCCAACATCTTCCGGGAACGGCTTTTCAAGCCATCCGTACTATTGGAAGGGGAGTCCGGAAACAACAATCCGGACCCAAGCGCACCGCCCGACACCGCAAATCCTGACACAATCGGTGGTTCTGCCAATGAAATAACACCTTCAGCCCATGAAATAATGGCAGTCATTGCCCCGTGGACCGAGCCATTCCTAGCTTACCTAACTAGGCAGGAACTTCCCGAGCACCAAAATGAGGCCCGCTGCATAGTATGGTGATCTAAAGCCTATAAGGTCCATGAGGGAGAGCTCTATAAGAAAAGCATAACCGGAGTCCTTCAAAGATGTATCTCCGAAGAGGAAGGGCGAAATCTTCTGGCTGAAATTCATGCCGAACTCGATGGGCACCACGCCGCAGCCCGGGCCCTTGTAAGCAAAGCCTTCCGTACAGGATTTTATTGGCCAGCGGCCCGGGCAGACGCTCAGGATTTAGTCCAACGATGCGTCGGTTGCCAGCTCTTTGCTAATCAAAGCCACATGCCTCCCACCGCCCTAAAAACTATACCCATCACCTGGCCGTTCGCGGTCTGGGGGCTTGACATGGTTGGACCCCTTAAAGGAGGAACCCACAAGAAAAAATACCTACTGGTCATGGTGGATAAATTCACCAAATGGATAGAGGCCAAGCCAGTTAAGATGGCCGAATCCGGACCTGTGATAGACTTCATATCAGGGGTAGTACACCGTTACAGCGTCCCCAACAGCATCATCACTGATAACGGCACAAACTTCACGGCCGACGAGGTCAAAATCTGGTGCAAAAACATGGGCATCAAGCTCGACTACGCTTCAGTCTATCACCCTCAAACTAACGGTCAAGTCGAATGAGCAAATGGTCTAATCATGAGCGGCATCAAACCCAGACTAGTGCGGTCCCTTAAGGAATCCAACACGCACTGGGTAGAGGAGCTCGAATCTGTACTCTGGGGCTGCGGACCACGCCAAACCGCACTACCGGATTCACACCATTTTTTATGGTATACGGCGCAGAGGCAGTTTTGCCCTGCGACATAAATCATGACTCACCTCGCGTGCGCATGTACGAAGAAAGAGAAGCCGAACTGGATCGGCAGGACAGTTTGGACGCCTTATAAGAGGAGCGTGACGTGGCAAAAGCTCGTTCCGCATTCTATCAACAGCAGGCTCGAAGATATCAAAACAGAGAAGTACGGGCCAAAACATACAATGTTGGCGAACTAGTTCTACGCCTGCCGGACAAGAAAAAGGACAAGCTCAAGCCCAAATGGGAAGGTCCCTTCATCATCGACCAAGTCCTGACCAGGGGAGTGTACCGTCTGCGAAATGCATCGGATAATCGACTCGAGCCAAATCCATGGAACGCAGCCCATCTCCGTAGATTCTACACCTAGCGCCGGACTCTGAGTTCGTCTCCCTCCCCCGTCTATATTTTATACTTCAACTGTCTTTTATTTTCCCCCTCTCTTTTTTTTCTTTTTTTTTCTTCTCTCACGGGCCTTCGGTGGCTCATCTGCGCATTGTTCGCACACACTTGACGTGCTATCCGCAGTCATTATACCTGGGGGCTTCTTTAACAGAAGCTTATTTATACGGGCTTTATACCCAACACATGTGTCACACTTCCGCATGTACCTTTTATTCACCATTATATGCATCGATATGACTTAAGTTTTGGCCAAGCTGGGTTGCCTGGCTCCTGTGCTTACACCTACGTTCCCGATTGTTCGACTAGGAGGTAAAGGGAGCACCTCTGTGATTGTTACTGCCGGGTCAGCCGGATGTGTACCTCAGACTGGGTGGAGCCGAAAGCTAGCGTTCTTAAGGGAATATTCAGTCGGTGAATCGAAATATGATTTCTTACCTATTTATTTATCTGCCCCCAGATGCTTTCCTGCTTTTTTCGCAGTCCGGACATGCACTTTAGGGCATGCCTCCCAGGGAAAGGAACCCCTAAGGGAACTATTCCCCCTGGAAGATGTTTCTTACTAACCATGTAATATAACATAACTAGTTGGGCACTTGTCTGATAAAGAACTAATGACCCCTATGCCTGGTCTCCATGCATGCCCCGGTTCCTTACATAACCGTGAGGGTATTCGGACACACTCCGGACTGTCGGGTCCCAAGGTTGAAGCGAAAAGGTCCGCAAAGACAAACGATCTACAATCCAGCTAGAAGGCATTTTCAATGTCACTTTAAATTACACAGTCAAGCTGACTGATGGTATTCCTCTTCGATACCATCTAATAAACTGTCTAGTTTATAGTCCCGCTGTGAATACTTTGCGGCCAACTCTACTTGGTCGTACACTAAGCTCACAGGGATCTCCTTCCCATCGGGCCCCACAGGTCCGACCTCGTCCATGTGGTTTGGGTCAGCCTTCGCATACCGTGTCTTCACCATGGCCCAGGCCTCCCTGGCGCCTAGACGGCAGGCCGATATCTTCCACAACCGGAAGCGCCGCCGTGCTCCCTGAAGCTTCTCCACAAGCTCTCCAAAACCTTCGGGTAGGGACAGGGATGGCCACAAGGCCTGGGCGACTCCGCTCATCACCTGCCGAACTCGTTCGTGCAATTGCAGTAGCTCGGGAAGTTGGTCACCCGTTGAACCGGGCATTTCCTCCGTAGGACGATCTGTGAGCACGCCTGCAGACATATTTCTGTCAAATCGACTTCCTTGCCGAACTCTTCTTTCCAAAAAGTTCGCTCAAGCACTTACTATAAATGCCGCGACGAAGCCGCCGATTCTCCTTCACAGAGTCTGACAGCTGGGCCCGCACATCTTTTAGCTCCTCGCCCAGCTGGGTGTTGGCATCTTGGAGCTTATTCTTCTCTTGCCGCACCCTCGTAAGCACCTTCTCGCCGGCCTTCAGCTGGCGCAGTAGCTGTTGCTTGTCCGGATCTAGTCCGGTGCCATCTGGAATATTATTGTCAGACTTATACACACGCCGCACTTCACAAACTACTTATCTTTCGAAGTATATCTTACCAGAGGGGGTCTCTGTGGCTCCCCCTGTGGCGGCTAGTGTGGCCTCAAGTTGGGCCTTGCACTCTTGAAGCTCCAGGGACAGGTGGGTATTCTTTTCTGAAAGATCCTGCAAAACAAATGATCCTTAAATCAGTTATTCTAACTATTTTAAGTCTCGGGGGCTACTACTATATATAAATGGTCAAAATTCACTCACCCGTATGTCTTTCACATACTGGTCCGTGGCTTTGGTTAGACCATCTCGAGCGGCACGGAGGTGCGCATCTCCCGCATTAAAGGCATTCAATGCCTCCAGGGAGAAACACGCGTCACGAAGAACTGTCCGGCGGCGCCTATGATTCATGGCGCTCTCCACCTCAGATCTGGTGGCGGACAGCCTGTCGGCATCCTCCGTTGGAGGAGCATCCGGCGCACGCCTTGTGTTCGCCTCCCCCTCTGGACCAGTCGTTGGAGCCTGGCTGGCGGAAGCTCGATTGGCAACCTCTCCGGACACAGTCCGGCGAGCGCTCTTTCTCCTGGAAAAATCATGAGCGTCAATATACCTCCCAGGAATCTTTCCTTTAAATACGGTGGTGCGTTATACCATTGCGGCGACGTTTCGATTCGTGCCGCACTCCTTTTCCACCTGCTGGGCCGAGCTACCCCTTGTTGGCCAGCCGCCGCGGGTTCGGCTTCATGCCTCGAAGGCACCTCCTGTGGAGGACCATTGGTATACAGTGGTTAGAGATAAGCATGGATGAGTAATGGTACCAGGACTCCGGTCACAGTTACCTGGGAAACCGGAGATATTCTGGGGTAGTCAGCCGTAATGGCGACCAAAGCATTGTCAATGCTAAGTTGGTGGAACACCCCATCGATCAGCTGTACCTTTATGTCCGGATCCTATTTGGAAGCCAGATCAAGGGATCGTTCTGGATCCTCGCGCTGTGGAGCCAGGCTGTGTATGTCCTCCACACCCCGGCGCAGTTCCTGCGTCGAAATCACAAAGTGAGGTACTTAACTTTGGGAATACGGATCGGGTAGATAAACGTCCGCTTACCCAGCTCCGAGGGTTATTCATGGAAAATCCATTCAATGGACTAGCACGGAGGAAGTCCTCCTTCTCCCCTTTGTACAGGCTGGACAGGATCTTCACCAGATCGGCGACCGATCCCAGCCCCTTGCGGCCATGGAGGGTGGCATCATCCTCCCCGTTGAAATCCCACATGGGGTGGCCCCTATACTGGAGCGGCTGCACCCCCCGCATAATGCATGTGGCCATGACCCCCATCATGGTCAATCCGGAATGAGCCAATAACCTTATTCAGCCCATCAGATATTGGACGTCTCTATCATTCTCCCGTTGAGGGCTCCGCGGGCGCCAACTCAGGTGTTTCTTCAGAGGAGCATTGCTGAACTCCGGGAGGCCAATCCGTACTGGGTCCGGCAGCGGGGCGTCCTCCATATAAAACCATTCCGAAGGACAGTCTTCGGACGCCTTCTTCGGGGTTCCGGATAGATATCCGGTCCCGGCGATGCGCCATATTTCGGCTCCGCCCACTTGATATATCGACCCCTCATGAGAATGGGGTACGAGGCAAAACAATATCTTCCACAATGCAAAATGGGCCTCGATGCCCAAGAACAGCTCGCAAAGTGCCACGAAGCCCGCGATGTGCAGGATGGAGGCAGGCATAACGTGGTGAAGCTGGAGCCCAGAGAACTCCAGTAGCCCCCAGAGAAACGGATGTATGGGAAATCCGAGTCCCCTTATTAGATAAGGGACGAAGCATACCCGTTCTCCTTTGGAGGGATTGGGGACGCTCTCCGCCTGCTTTCCGCCCTTGTAGGTGGCAAGTCCGGCTCGAACCGGAACCATAAAGGCTGGGCGAAGATATCCCTCTGCTTGGAGCGTCACTAGCTCGCTATGCGGGACTGAACATCTCCCCGAATCTCCTGACTGAGGGCTGGGAGCGCGAGACGAGGATCCGCGTCGACTGTCCATGATGGAGTGGATTTTTGTCAGAGGTGCTTCGATGAATACTCGCGGAAGGAGGATGGTATGATTCGCATCTAGATCCTCGCCTCTCATATACGCAGCCTATTCACGCAGCTAGGGGGTAAAATGTAAAAATACCCTGGCTTTTCACATTCGTACGACACGTGGAAGAGGGCCATTATTGGACGTGGAAGCCAAGAAGTGCAACATTTATAAGGAAGCCGGACACTATTCGGCAAGCACATGGAATTTGGAGGAGAAACCGCCTTGCAATGCCGAAGACAACATGAGCGCCGGACTTGTCATCATTGAAGCCTGGTTCGGGGGCTACTGAGGGAGTCCTGGACTAGGGGGTGTCTAGATAGCCGAACTATCATCATTGGCCGGACTCCAAGACTATGAAGATACAAGATTGAAGACTTCGTCCCGTGTCCGGATGGGACTTTCCTTGGCGTGGAAGGCAAGCTTGGCAATACGAATATGTAGATCTCCTACCATTGTAACCGACTCTGTGTAACCCTAGCCCTCTCCGGTGTCTATATAAACCGGAGGGTTTTAGTCCGTAGGATGAACAACAATCATACCATAGGCTAGCTTATAGGGTTTAGCTTCCTTGATCTCGTGGTAGATATACTCTTGTACTACCCATATCATCAATATTAATCAAGCAGGAGTAGGGTTTTACCTCCACCGAGAGGGCCCAAACCTGGGTAAAAACATTGTGTCCCTTGTCTCCTGTTACCATCTACCTAGACGCATAGTTCGGGACCCCCTACCCGAGATCCGCCGGTTTTGACACCGACATAGACCTTACCACATTCTTGGTTCGGGACCAGTACAGAACAAGGCGTTCCCAGTCATGGTCCAGTAAATGTGTCTCAGGAGAACGTAAGGTAATTTGATGAGTTTCTTTGCCGGTGAAGTACGTTTTCTTCAGGTAATTCTGATACCGCCACCAAGCATTCTTGAAGATATTAGAGGTATTGGCACAGGTTACCTCATCCTAAGTTTCCAAATCGGTCCTTCTCTATTGAGAAAAATGGGAAAATTTGTTGTATTATAACCATCATGGAGGTAGGATGTATGGGACAAAGCAAAGTAATTGCGATGAATAACATTACTTACACATAACTCCTGGACAAACACCTGCAACTGGCATTTTCCTTCATCTTTAGTATAATATTTCCAAGATGGGAAGATACGCACATACGATTTAACAACATCAAATGCGATAGATGCTAAACTATGACTAGCTAGTTGTGCTTCCTCCACAAGAATAGGCGTACTAACTGGTGGAGTTGGGGTTTGCCGTGATAGTACTGGCCCTTTGGGCACTAGAGCTGCCTTACTAACTGCTCTTGTTTGGGAGCTCTGTGGTGGAGATGGTGTTGTGTCAACAGGAACTGGGCTACTATGGGCTGGGGTTGGGGTTAGATTCGGTGAAGCTGGTTCTCTATCCATCGCAGTAGGGGTACAATCTGCGAGAGTTTGGGTTATGTGTGGTAGGGCTAGTTCTTGTGCATGTACAACCGGAGTGCTATCTCCACCAAGAGGTAGCACTATTTTATTTGAAGACCGTGTTTTTAGTCCACTAGATACTGGCATCACCCGCTCCAATTCAAATGGCTGATAAACAGGAAACATAGTTGAATGTACAGACATTGTATGAGAGATAGATGCAATAGATAGTGTGGAAAAAAGAGGGCATGAAATAGTTGACATGTATATTGTTTAACTAAAACGGATAGCATGACATAATTTCACATATATGATGTCTATCTAAACTAGATAGCATAGCATAACATAATTCAAAGATATGTTGAATAACTAAACAGGATCACATGACATAATTCACCTACATGTTATCTAAGTAATCAGGATCGCATCATTTAATTCACATATGTGATTTATATGCTAAACAGAGGGCATTCGATATGATGTCTGAACTAAGAACATGGTGTTGAATATTGTGTATATGATGTCTAAACTATGCAATGCAAGACACCATATGCATGATATGAGCAGTATAACCGTGCCAAGTTAGAGCATACACCTCAGTGGGGGAATAGGACTGGTCATCTGTCTCTGAATCCATCTCCGAGGAGCTATCGGGACCCAAGATCTGCTTCGACAGGTAGCACTGTCTGCTCTGAAGGCCTTGTTTTCACTCCAGATTTTCCATCTCCCACCCAAATGGCTGATTCACAGGAAGAGTAGTTTAATGTACAAACATTGTCGACAAATGGAAATGTAATGAAGGAAAGGATGGGAAATATATCATTAAGATATATGATGCCTGGTTAAACAGGATTGCATTGCACATTTCACATATATTATGGCTGGCTAAAAGACATGAGACTGCATAATTCCCATATATGATATACAAACTAAACATGTGGCATTACAGAACATGTCTAAACTAAGCAGATGACATATATGATGTCAAAAGTAGGCACTGCAAGGCAACATATGCATGATATGACTAACATCATCATGCCAAGGTAGAGCAAACACCTTGGGGGTAAATAGGAGTGGTCAACGGCGTCTGAATCTGCCTCAGAACAGATATCATCCTCTGGATTACAATCTGGGGAGGGGTGGGGAGGGTTTTCCATTGAACCCACCATGGAGCGATGTCTGCATGACATTGTATTGCCACGCAAAACTCTTCTCTTTTTCTCTACATGTTCAGCATGACTGTGTACAATATCTGACATGCATACGGAAAAAAATATGGTGAGATTATGTAAGGAGAGCATGCAGAAATTTAGAGTGATGGTAACAACCGGTGGATGGATCCAAAAATAATGATAGCAGGCTGATGATTGCTTTAATTTAATAAAAAGACAGATGATGATTGCTTTACTATTTGTTTCCCACCCAAGATGAACAACATAGGCATACCCGAGGTGAACCAGATATTAGACAGACATACTATTCATTGCTGCCTCGATATGTGCCCCAGAACTAATTTAGAACTCAAGTTTGAACATTAATTTGGACCTGACTTGGAGTCCAAGAGGTGAACATGACGATAAAGTAGCAGGTAATTTTAAGCAATGCATAACATAAGCAGAAACAAAAGAGTGTGACCTCTCTTGTGGACCCGTGTACTCCTCAGGTTCATCTGCTGAGTCAATGATGGTGATGCCGTTGCGGTGGGTGCCGACGGCAGGGAATGAGATCTGAGGTGGCGAAAGACGGTCAGGAGTCATGATATCTGGTTTGGTGGATGCTTCTGTCGATGGAGCAGCTCAAGTGAGGTGGACGACGTCATGGCAGGAGCAGGACAAAGCACACAAAGTTCCCTTCGACACCTACCTGTAACTCAAGTAATTCAGTAAGGGCTCATTTGGCTTGCATGATTCTAAAAATGCAAGGATAGTAATAACACCGGAATAGGATAGGAATGCACATGGTAAACAGAGAATTTGTAAACACAGGATTTCTGTCAACTTGGGTGTTTGGTTTACAGGAATTGGAAGAGCAGAGGATTGCAAAGAAACATGGCCAAAATAAAGTGAAACCATATGAAAGCGTGTACAGTTAGAATGTTATTCTTCCACTAATGCACTTGGTCTTGTTTTCATGCATAGGATTTTGAAAAGTAGGTCCAGGTGGATGTTTTGCTTCATTCCTTTCAACAAAATGCATGAATAATTGAATAGTAGAGTGCCATTGGAAAATTCCCTATTGCTATGTTTTTCCATTGAACCAAAATAGCCCTAATGGATCAACATGGATGTATAGTAATAAGTGATGCAACAAGTGTACAACCTCTTTGCCGTAGCCGTGTAGACATCAGCATGATTGGGTTGGTCGCTGAAGCAGTTGAGATGGAGGTGGCTGTCGGAGGTGCGGAGGAAGATCTAAGGAATCTGTAGACAGTGTCCAGGGCACTGCTCTGTTGTGATGGATCATTCTGTCGTTGGAGCAGCTCCGGTGAGCCGTAAGACGTCAAGGCTGAAGCAGCACAAGACAGACATCGTCAATCTCAAGTGGGATTCTAATAGCATCTCCAATAGATGATGTAAAATATATGTAAAATTTACATCACCAAAAACCACCTGACTACAACAGATGAGGTAAAAACTGTTGACTGTGAACTTAACTGTTGAAACTGAAATTTACTATGGAATCTGGTGTTACTGTCGAAACTGAACGCAATGGTAGCAGAGAGGCACTTGACATGTAGTTTAGGAAGGGCCTGAAGTTCATCTTCATCCTGCACCGCCCTGAGCCGCCAGCCACCACTGGCCGAACCGCCGGCCCCCGCGCCGCCTTGCCCCGAAACAACTCCCCACCGCCGGTCCGCCGCCGCCCCGGCCAGCCCTCTAGTCCCCCGCCCCCACCCTGAACCCTAAGATAGATAGTGGGATACCTCTCCGGCGAGCCCCCGTCCCTGCTGCGGGTGGTTCTTCCTTAACTCCGGCGAGCCCCCCAACCCCTAAAAATCGACTGACCCAAAAGTTGATTCAGTCGACTGAAGTGTGGCTAAATCGAAGCAGAGCAGCAGCACGAGCGAGGGGAAGAGTAGCAGCAGCAGCGCGAGCGAGAGCCGGAGCAGCATCAGCTGGGCGGGCGAGCGATTTAGCGAGAGCCGAAGCAGCAGCGGCGCGAGCGAGCGAGCGAGAGCCGGAGCAGCAGCAGCAGATCCGGCTGGTATGGCTGCCGCCGCCGAAGGGGCCTCGCATTGGGGTAGAGCTGCCATGGAGATGTCGCCCACGGCACTGGCTTCAAGGTAGCCGCTCCATGGGGTGCGGGATGGAGCACCGTCGGCGCCGGGAGGTCATGCATCAAGGAAACACAATGAGTCGTGTCCCACGGTAGCGTCGATAATCTGATCGATGCAGGGGAGGGGGAAGGGATCCTTAGGGCAGGCCTTGTTGAGGTCTTTGAAATCGACACATAGGCGCCAGGATTTATCCTTATTTGGTACCATCACCAGGTTTGCTAGTCAGTCCGGGTGTTTTATCTCTCTGATGAATCCATCCTCGAGTAACTTGGCTAGATCCTCCCCCATGGCTTGTCGTTTGGGTTCGGAAAAGCACCACAATGTTTGCTTGACAACAAAATTGAATAAAGCACGACAACTATTGGAATGAAATCGAACGACAGTTCCTAACCAGCAATGAGAGTTGCAATTCTATCAACGATATACCATGTGATAAATAATACTGTCGTGCTACTTATACACACAGGACACTTGTTTCACCATGCCAGATTATTACATCAAAATCTCTCGGAGGATAGATCAGTTCGGCAGTTGCGTGCTGCTACCGACAAATTTCAAAGTTGATTTGGACCGGCTCTCCTTGCCGAGAAAGTTCGATTTTCACATCATCCCCTACCACAAGATACGATTTAGATTGGAACCTTGACCATCCTTTAGCATCAATCATCATGCAACCATCCTTTGTACTTACAATATATTGAGCAAGTTCATTCACACCAAGGCTGCGCATGGTCAGAGAAACTTGGCCACGGTCACCCGGATTGTTGAATGACTCCCTCATTGCTCTAGGAATCCTCTGTTTGCAAACAAGAAGACATACCCAAATAGTTAGATCAACATAGTGAATCATGTGAAACAACATGGAAATAAAAAAGAACGAAGCACTTGGGCGGCCAATGCTTACCAAGAAGGTGGACATGTCGGTTTTTGTAAGGACTTTGGTATATGAAGTGCAAACTACAACCCAGTCTGTTACTGGTGCAACTGCTCGTTCGGTTGCCACTGCACGGGCCGGAGCAGATGCAAGTGCAAGTGTTGGTGCAGGTGCCGAAGCCGCCGCTGCTGCCGGAGATGGTGCTCTTTGTAGAGCTGATGCCGGTGTAGGAGCAGGTGCCGGTGTTGATGCCCGATCCTCCGGTAGATCAGCCTGATCCGTTGATGCGGTCGGTGCCCAATCCTCTACTGGATCGGACAGGGCTGTTGCCGCTGTCAGTGCTAGAGCAACTGCCTGTGCTCGATCCGTTGCTGAAGGTGGTACCGATGTGCGAGACAGCGGCGATCGTGTCTGGTGTGCTATGATAAGCTTTCTGACTTGACTAGGATCCGTGACCGTGATCCAGTTTTTTTCTTCATTTCTTTTAAACACGAGAAGGACTATTTGTGGCGTTTTTGTTAAACCAAACTGCAGTTCATCATAGGGATTCAACTTGTACTCAGACAACAGACTAATCCAATTTTTTCCTGTAATATAAGTGATGGACAGTGCCTTCGTTATTGACACAACATAAGAAGTGAAACCTGAAAAAATAGCCATCGTAGAGCAAACCAAACGGTTTATTCTGTGATGAGTGTCACATGGCAAAACCTGCATCATAAA
The DNA here is from genome assembly GCF_018294505.1 of Triticum aestivum. Taxonomy (NCBI): domain Eukaryota; kingdom Viridiplantae; phylum Streptophyta; class Magnoliopsida; order Poales; family Poaceae; genus Triticum; species Triticum aestivum. The sequence continues at coordinate 191,150,695 of NC_057807.1, forward strand.
ATTGCAGGAAAAGAAAGCAAACATGACATTAAATCAATAAGATTTAGATAGTAAATCAATAATATTTACTTGATGTGACACGAGTGAATCCTTACCAGGAAATCACTATGTTGAAGACAAAACCGAAGATTGATCGTCCAACTACGGATGGCATGCAGGGGCCCTGCCTACTCCCACAAGCAGGACAGTCCAAAGGTCGTGACAAATCGTATGGACCAAACATCCATGGGACTGGAAATCCTGGTGGGTGCGATAAACCCTGCAATGCATACACATATTGGAGTGTAACCATAATTGATAAACCGTCCTCACAAAAAAGATGATCGGGATACTTCAAAATATACAGACTGAATTGAGTGGACAGACATTAACATAGACCGTTCTTAGGACTGACCACACACCAAAAGCGACAGTACTAATAAACAATACAGGGTTCACAAACACAAATCAAGTACTAAACAATAGTACTTACTACAGACAAGCAAAGTTGCACTAATTAAACTCTGCAGACTATTTCTTGCCACCGACCTACGGGATGAACCCCGCATAACTGACTAGGCCATGGACTTCGTGAGAGATGTCTACATGCACCATCACCATCTCCTCAACCTTGGAGAACCTAACAGAGTGGTCTTTCCATTCATAAACATGATGATGAAGACATGTCGCATCATATTTGTTGGGAAGCTATACAAGAACCACACCCTTCGTAATCGAAGGCACAACCAAGAAATTATTGGGGTCAAGTACAGCCTCGAGAACACGCCTGACAACAATGCTACAGGAAAACACTAGTTCAGGACACGCGGCGACAAGGACACATCAGCTGGATAGTTTAGTAGTAGAACTCATCCTCAGGTCTTCCAGTTCATAGGACATGACTTTGAGAACTTCATCTCCACCGCGGACCTGGTTCTAAGTCAAACAGAACCCATATTTTATTACTACCTCCATTCAGAAATATAAGATGATTTTCGATATTATACTCCATATATGACTACATATACGCACAGAAGTGAGTGAACAAAGACACTAGAACATGCTTCAAAGGCATGAGAGCAGAGGGATTACTTGCAATATCCATAACACAAGTTACTAAGGCAAATATAGCCTCTTCAAAGGTAGCATTGATGTTCATAAAGTACTCCCTCCGTCCCAAAATTCTTGTCTTAGATTTGTCTAGATATGGATGTATCAAGTATTAGATACATCCGTATCTAGACAAATCTAGGACAAGAAATTTGGGACAGAGGGAGTAGTTGAAAGTAATCTATAAGAAATCAGTCTCAACCTCTCGCATGTTTTGGTCAAAAGAGGAATTTAGAACTGTCATTTGGCACACTAAAATCACATGCAAGATCACCCAGAAAGTTGTACTACTAGTACTAGTACTGCTTGTTAGATGAAAAAACACGATCAAGATCGAGAAAAAGATTGTGAAGAAGAGATATTACCTGGACTTGCTTAATGAGGGATCCCGGAGAGGGGGGCTTGGATAGGGCGATGGCTTTGAGCTTGTCTGCGGTAGTCTCGGCGGGGTGCTTGCGCTTCTCCGTACCATGAGCCTCAATGGTTTTGGCCAGAGCCATAGACATCACGTCGGCCGGTGCTCCAGCGTCCATCCAAGAGAGGAAGCTGAGAGAGAAGAGTGAAATGAGGAACGATATGAGGGAGAAGCAAAGCGAGTGGGGGTTTTCTTCAAGAGAGGAAGCTGAGAGAGAAGAGTGAAATGATGGTTGCTTCATCCGTCCAACTTACCATTGGAAAGGAGGGAGATTTGTGATTTGACGGCTCATTGGGCATTACTGCGGCGCTTCGATCAGGGTAGTCTACCATCACTCTACTACGGAGTAATTTAGTGCCTGGTTGGTGGACCCAGATGCTGGTTGTCCCACACGTTGGCGAAAGTGAGTAATTTAGTGCATGGCGGGAGGAGGATCGGGATGGTAGAGCGTGTCCACTGTTTTTCCGAAGAAAAAAATGATTACAACAAGCATTTCCACTCTTACGACGGAGGAGTGCAAAAAACGGCAGCCACTTGAACATACACGGTGCTCCTACTACTAGGCATGTGCAGTGGTTCATACGTCAGCACTATGTAATCTTGTTGCTAGTGTAGTAAGATATGATGATATCAAATGATGTTGTGCGCATGTCAACTATATGAACAGTAATGTAGTAACATAGTACCGCTTTTTCGACTGTCTGGTCGAGAATGAACGGTGAGATCAATGTTAACAGAACTAGGTCTACAGCGCACGGAGAATACGGTGCTACAGTACTCCATGAAAAATGAACCATATGAAGCACGGATAGTGTTAGGCAGGGTGTATGAAGGGTGCACAGGATGGGAGCAAAAGTTCCCTTCTCGACCCACTTTTGGGTGTTTGGCAGAGTGCATGAAGGGTGCATGAGTCCACACTAGTAGGTTAACACAAATACATGAAGAGGAAACAACTATATTGAGACGAGAATGCAACCAAACACACCCACATGCTTTGTGCTACAGTGACTGATCTGCACCATCTGAGTTTGATCCAACCGTCATGCTGCGCCGAGACATGGACATGCCCATGCAGAGGGCGCCTAAAAACCACCGAAGTCCCTCTGCTTCTCGAGGCGCACGACGTTGGTGATGCAGGGTGCAACCACCCGCAGATCCCGCTCCCAGTCGACGGGAGCCAGCTCTTCAAAGACGGCGTCCAATGGCACGAATGGATTCCGATGACGGAGCCCTGAAAGGATTTTCCCGGCAACGGCGACGGTAGCCCGCAACCCCTCCTTGTCCAGCTCCGCCCGCACCATCACGCGGAGACGGCTCAGCTCCTCGGATATATAGGTGAAGAAGGAGACCAGGTCAGGAAGCCGCAGCTCGTTGAAGTCAACCGGGTGGTCGAACGGGTTTAGCCCGACGGCCGGCATGATTGCGCTGGCACGACGGTAGGCATCGCGCAGCCGCAACACATGCGTGGCAACTTGGTTCACCAAGTGGCTGAGGCGATCCGGTACCTCGTCACGATCGGCCCGCTCGTGCTCCAACCGGCTCCCCTGACAGCCTATCATATCTCCCGCTTTCTGAAGCAACGCCGCTGACACCTCGAGCGTCTTTGTGGTGGACGCCTGCCGCTTTTGAAGCTCTGTGAACTCCCGCACATAACGGAGGAGCATGACACTCCACTCTTCCTTGAGCTCACGGAGCTCCATGTCCTTGGCCCTGAGCTCCGCATCCTTGGCCAAGAGCTCCTGTGTCACGCGCCTCACCTTGGACTCCGTGATCTGCTGCGCCGCCATGGCACCAGGTAGAACAATGGGGAGAGGATGCAAAGGGGGCGAAACGGCTGAAAGGCAATACAATCTACGGGAAGGGAGAGGGAGCCAGCCGAGGAGCGGGGAATCTTTTGGTTTTCACCATGGTAAAACATGAGTCGACGACTTCTCACATCAGGGAGCAGTGGGTTTTACAGGCGGAGTCATTGTGACTAATTGCTGTCGCGCCTGCTCCAATCAATCAAAAAAATTAAAAATCCTGCCGCGCCTGCTCCCGTCAATCAAAAAATTAAAAATCCTGCCGCACCCAAACACCAGAGCAATGCCGCGGTGGATATTTAAATTTACCTGCCGGCAAGTAGATAAAAAGAGGGGCAAAAAACAAATGTGGTGGCGGCCTAGCTAATCGGTCGAACTAGCCCAACTAGCTAGCCACCATGCTTCACTGATGTACTCGGTGGGAAAGGTGGTCTTTCGTGATTTGACGACTCATTTACTTGCTTCGGCGCTACAACCGAGGAGGACCTAAAAAACGCGCGGTAGGGCATCCCATGTTAGGAAGAATATATGCGTGCACCACCCGTGAGGACCCCGAAACCGCGCGGTAGGGTGTGCCACATCTCGGCATGGAGGAAAAATGTGCATGTAAAAATATACCTATGGTTCGTCCTTGGGACCGAGCCAGTCACACCCCACTAGCCACACAACTTCATCATGCTAACGTGGCACGGAGGATAGATGTGGTTAGCTCCGTCTCGACCAGCCACAACCTCTCTTGTTCTAGGCGATTCTTCTATTTTCCAAGCTTTTTTTAGTTGTAATAACATGACAACAAGCTAGCGCCGCTCTTCATGTGTGCCCGTGCAAAGGTTAGATGATGGAGAGAAGAGAGAGATCGCAGACCTGGGACCCACCAGTAAGTGAGTCAACGGTCATGCACGTGTTAAAGAGGCACTCCCTCTACTCTACTCAACGCAATACTTTATAAAATCAAGTTATGGGACAAAGCCAAAAATTGTTGTTGTTTCAGGCTATCGACTTACGCTTTGTAGTCCAGGTTGCCAGTTCATATCTCGTCTTTCAGATTTGTTAGTTTTAGGTCCAAATTTGATTAATGACAAGTGGGACCCCCATGTGTTGTTCTGATATTTCAGTGTAGGATGGTTTTTTTGAACAAACACTTTGCGCGGTTAGACAAGTAATGGCACGCGTTACACGTATTTTGCAAGTTTACGAACAAAAATGATAGCGGCATAGAATATCACATCCACCCCGTAGCTTAGATGCTATGGTGATATGAGTTTTTACACTGTTGGAAGTGAGATCCAATGGCTTGGGAGTAGTCTTTGTAAGTATGCGCAATTTCCAAACTCTCCAAAGGTTTTTTTGCAAATAAAACATTCAGGCCTCGTGTGTGCCTCTGCATCTTGGATCCAACGGCTCCCCGTTGCTCATATTAGGTGCTCCCCGTAGCTTAATTACCCGCTACGGTGATATGAGCATCTAGGTCGTATGACCAGTGATCAGATGGCACATGTGTAGTACTTGTCCTTTCTGTGCATTTCCCAAACTCCCTCAGCCGTATATTGGAAAAACATTCAAACCTCCTACTGTGGGCCGTTAGATCTCCGTGAACTCGTATCACCATAGAATCTACGGTGCGGGAGCACCTCATATTCTCACGTGCAAGAAAACATAAGGTGCTATCGCAGCTTGGATGCTACGGTGATACGAGCTTCGAGGTTGTTTGATCTGAGATCCAATGGCATCTGAGCAGTCTTTGTGCTTGTAAGCAGTGGCCGAACTCTTTGGGGGCTTCTCTGAAAAAGACCATTCGAACCACCGAGGAGGTGTTGGGTCACAAATCCAACGGCTCCGAAGAGCTTGTATCACCAAAGCATCTGAGGTGTGGTAGCATAAGATATTCTTACATACAGGAGAATATGATGTCCTCCTTCATCTTAGATGCTATGGTGATACGAGCTTCGAGGTCATTGCATATGGGATCCAAGGACATCTGAGTAGTTTTTGTACAAATTGTGTGCAATTCTCAAACTCATCAAGGTTTCCTGTAAAAATATTAAGACATCATGTGAGCTGCTATATCTCAGATCTACAAGCTCCAAGCAACTCGTATCGGCATATAGCATCTAAGGTATGGAAGCACATGATATTCTCCCGGTGAGGAGGGGTGGGGGTGCACAACCAATTGGTGGTTGGGAAGGTGGGGACAAATATAATCTAAACAACCCTAAACAGAGCTTCACAATATTATCTAAGGTCGAGGGGTTGACCCCCGACAATCATAGCTCCGCCTAAACACAACATTTGCATGTAATGTAGTACTAGACTTGATATTCATGTTTCAGATTCATGTTCATTTTAAATATTGAACTGAGGACCATGCATGTCTTACATTTTACTCCCTTCGTTCCTAAATATTAGTATTTTCAGAGATTTCAAATGGACTGGCACATATGGATGTATATAGACATATTTTAGAGTGTAGATTCACTCATTTTGCTCTGTAGGTAGTCACTTGTTGAAATCTCTAAAAGACTAATATTTAGGAATAGAGGGAGTATTTTTGAATTCATGTCATACATGCATGGTTTGGAAAAATAGATGCACTATAATTATTGGATTGTTGTTGTGTTCGTGCGTGTGTGTCTCTCTCTCTCTCTGTGTGTGTGTGTGGTCATATGCTTGATACATACAAAGTTTTCTCACCTCTATATTGTTCATCTTTTAAATTTGAATTTGCATTGAAAAACTTACTAGGGATACCAATTACCACGTCATAAATCAATTACCACGTTGAGATTAGTATTTGCAAGGAAAATATGGGCATTGTAATACACATAGATTCGTTCGGCAATTTAAAAGGTTCCTTTTGTATTCTCGAATGGTAGGACCCAACAGCGTACCAGCCAGACCTTGGCTCGTGTTGATCCTAAAAAAATAAAAATAAATAAATAACCAGGCTCGTGTCCTTCTGGTGGCGTGCGTGGTACGCACATTAGGCAACCCCAACCAGTCGAGCCTTAGCGTTTCGAGTCGAAATATCTGGCGGCCAGAATTCCAGCCCTAGGAAATTCCCCTCATGTCCCTGGTCCATAATGACTAATGATGAACAATGGAGGGATGCTTTAGTAACTTGACAACGTTGCCTACCATGCCGAGCACGGTTCAATTCCCTCGATCGCCGCTTGCGAAGGTCACCCGTCAACTGCATTGCCTAGTAATACTACTACTGCACCAGGATGAGCACAAAATTGAGCCCATTTGTTCGTGTTTAGTACTTGAGTTAATATATCAGGCAATGCACTGGTACGGAGGGATTATCCTTTTACTCTGCATATATAACTTGTTTGAAGTCTAACTAAGAAAAATGTTTGAACAAATCCTTTCTTAAGAAATACAACAGGACATATGTATGGCTTGAAAATTTATTGCATGATGCAGGTTATGATATTGTTTCGAATCATGGATCTTAAATTTCAGAAAATCCAAAAGTGACCATAAATTCTGGAAACTGAGCATGGTCATCTGATATGGCACAAATATTACTTCGTAATTTTTTTTTTCAATTTGAGACAAGCTGCTTATGACAAGTTGCACAAATGAAGAGCCAAGGTATTTTGGAACAAAGACCTGTCACGTTAAGGCGAACGCTTTCACTACTGAAACCGTGGGCGTTTATGTGCCGCCACGAGTCCCGCTTCTCTTCCGCAGGTGCCGTCCGACCAAGCATGTGAGTCGACAGGAGGTGTGCGAGCAGACCGCTGTGCCGGCTGACAGGGAGGCATGCGAGCAGACCGCTGTGCAGGCTCACCGAGAGGCGAGCCCTTTGACCAGGCTCCGCCACCCACCTTTGTCCCAACTGCTCCCACTTTTAATGTCGCCGGCGCCGTAGTTTAAAATCAACACCGCACTACCTGGTATAACTACAATCTTCTCTCTTTCTCTCCGATTCTACTGTCGTCTACCTCCAACTAGCCTGACCTATACGTACGTCATGCCGCATCACGATGGTCTGCCCTTAGTCTTCCAGTTTCCTAAGGAAGACACCCAGCTGGAGTCTCAAGAACATAATGCACTTTGGGACGAGCTTGAACTGGGCTTGCTGGAAGATGCCGCGCCTGTCCGCGCTCCCGTTCCGGCTCCTGTCGCCCCGACTGCGCCAGTGCCCATCCTTGTCGCATTGATGGGCTGGGAGCCGCACATTGTCGCCGAGCTTGATGCCACAGGGTTCCACGAGGTCCCCACCGACTTTCACGTGCCCGTGCACCTGCCAGCGCATGCGCCTGCACGTGCACTAACGCGCACGCCCGTGCCGGTGCCCGTGCACCTGCCAGCGCATGCGCCTGCGCGTGCACTAACATGCATGCCCGTGCCGATGCCCGTGCACACGAATGTCTCCGCCGCGTCGTTGACAGCACCTGTCCCCGCGCAGGTGCCAGTGCCCTGCTCAGTGCCATGGATGGCTGCCGTCGACCACTTCCTTGCACCAACGCCAGTCGCCTCCTCCCGCCAGTTGACTCGCTCCAAAGTCCAGAACATTCTGGCCTTCCTTGAAGCTAGGCCAACATCCAGGAGTACGCCAACAATGGCGCAAGACGCCACCGTCGCCGTCGGTCAGTGGCCCGACGACACACAGAGCACGACAGAAGAGCCACTTCCCACCGCAATACGCCCCCGCCGCCGCCGCGCAATCTAAATTTGCCATGAAAAATGTTTGGATTGCCATGCTTAAAATCCGAACGTTTATCATTTCCGTTTATTTTATATTGATCGTCGTATAATTTAAAGTTGGAGTCAGACTGAACAAAATCTATGGTTTGATCGATTGAATATTCTGCTAGAGCCATATCAAATTAAATATAAAACGTCATCAGGCCACATGTATTCCTTGTCATCCAACGACCTAGATTGCTTCAATGTCGAGCGCTCAACACGTTTAGCTTGCAGTTAATTAAATGCCAAAAATAGTGGTAATCACATAATAACACGCAAATAATATCCTACTTAATATCCGCATGCACTTAATATACTTCCAAATTAACATGCATTGCACATACACACTGACTAGTGCTGCTAGTACCTGAAACTGGTGCCGTAACTTGTGAACGCGTCCAGATACGGTTAACGGCAACATCGCCCGCGAGTTCCTCGTGTTTGCCCGTGCGTCTAAACATAGAAGGGGAGGAGAGAAAGAGAGCACACAAGGAACCCACTAGTAAGTGATGGCGAATAGTACTAAAAATAATATTACATGTTATCCATTAAATAGGCTGTGGTAATATAAAAACATTATGTGAACCAAGGGGGGTACAACACCCAACCTGTCTACTTTCATGATGGCTTCAGCCTCTAGGAAGGATTTCAATAGGCTTTTCCATTCTGAGGTAGTTTTTACAGCAGCTTGGAACATTTGGACATAGAGGAATGGCAAGATCTTTAGAAATGAGACTCCTAGCTTTAGAGCTTGGAGGAGGAACTTTGTGTATGACATTTCATTATTAGCTCACAGAATCAAATGTAAATATAGGGACAGTCTGTTAGCTTGGATAGCTTCTCTACCCTAACTGTCTTTGTAAGTATGATAGCTCTCTTATCTCTTGTATTTTCTTTCTTTTGAACTTAGTTGTACAGAAAACCTTTGGTTTTTTGGTTTTGAATAAAGGGTTGTGAGGCTATTGCCTTGCAATATATAGTCAAAAACAAACAAACATTATTGTTCTACGTATGTTGCCTATTGACGTGAGGCTTGAAGGCCCTGTGGCATGTTCGATCCTCGTCCTTTATTTTTTTAATTTATATATGGGTCCAAATTTGTTTCATGACATGTGGGCCTCGGTGTGTAGTTTGTAGCACTTTAATTTGTGGGTCGAAATTTGTTCCATTCCAAGTGGACTATCGGCGTGTAGTTTTGTAGCTTATTTATAATAATTAAAGAGAACAACAGAGTTTTTTGCAATAATACCATGGTGCGACGTTGAAGGCGAGAAAGGACGTGCGACGTGCGAGAGAGAGATGACCGAGCCAGAGGGAAATCAACTAGGGGAGTTGAGGGGGTTGCAACGGTGTTTGGAGTAGTTGTGGGCTGAATGCTACGAAAATATAATCTAAACCGACCGGAATAAATGCCTACACAAATTAATCCAAGGTTGGGGTGCCCCTCGCAATGTAAATAGCTCCGGCTTTGCGAGGGATGGAGAGGTACCTTCAATGCATGGAAGATATGGTGTGAGAAAGCGAGGTCAATCGATAGACATATAGATAGAGAGACAAAGTGAGTGTGGTCCGACATTCATTGAACAGATATATATGCTCTGGAGAGATATTGGCCGATTGAGCTTTTGGCAAGGGTGAGGGCTTTAAGATAGAGCTTGAGAGATGATCTAGTCACAGACATGTAGATATATTTTGTGCATGGGAGGAAGCAAGGTCAATCGATCACATAGGGTCGTCACGTGATCGAAAGAGTGAGACAGGTTGGAGAGAGTGACCTAGATAGACAATGTGTGTGAGAGAGAATACAATGTGCATAGGTCGAATTGGGCTCAAACATGGAGATATATCGTTTTTGTCCGAGAAAGAGCGAGGTCAATCGAGACATACAGAGAGAGAGAGAGAGAGAGAGAGAGAGAGAGAGAGAGATTGAGCGAGCGTGGCCCGCCATGAGGTCGAAAGAGTGGCGGCGGCTTGGATGGACTGACCTAGATAGACAATCTGCGTGAGAGAGTATAGAGTGTGTCGATCGAGGCCCGAACAGGGAGATATATCATTTGTGCGTGAAAGAAAATGAGGTCAAACGAGACTCAGATAAAGAGAGCGAGATTGAGCGAGTGTGGCCCGCCGTGCGGAAGAAAGAGTGAGACAGTCTCGAGGGAGTGACCTAGATAGACAACGTGCGTGCGTGCACACGAGAGATTGGGGGGCTAGATAGGCAATGCATGTATTAATTTAGCGCGAGAGGGTGTGAGGGAGAGGTAGAGAGAGATCTCGGCATGGGGTGCAATGGCGGGTGTGTGAGGTAAATACATTTGGTAACAGAGTGGAAAAATGGGGTTGTGTAGTTGAGAGAGTTAGAGATTGTAACATGGAGAGAAAGAATGAACATGTGTTGGAAACCGATAGCTTCCTAAGGTGGTCAAGAGAGGAAGATTGACTGATACAGGAAGTATGTAGCGTGTGTGCATGGGGGGGGGAGGTAAAAACAACATTTGAATGTAGATAGTACGAGACTTAATATCGATGTTTCAATTCGGTGTACACTATAATATTTGAACTGAGGACCATGCATATGGGTAATTATTTCGAATTCGTGCCATACTAGGTTTCGAAAAGTTGACAATGACTCGATTTGTTGTGCTATTTTGTAGGTCATATGTTTGAATCCATCCAAAAGTTTTCTCACTACCATGGTGTTCATCATATACATATGAATTTGTATTAAAAAGTAGCATGGATATAGTGAAATGCGAAATCCACGTTAGAATTGGAGATCGCTACGTGAGACACACTCTAATTCAAATAACTAATTATGTGACACACACACACTAATACACGTTAGCGTGGATACCGTGGATACCTTTTCGATTTTTTTTCAAATAACTCCTCATTAATTAATTTATAGTACTCCCCCTGTTCACTTTTATAAGACCTTGAAGACATTTCAGACAATGTGCAAAACAGTTCATTTTAAGTTGTTTGAAACGACTTACAAAAGTGAACGGAGGGAGTATCTCGTTTCGAATGACTAATTATTGCAAGGAAAACACGGGCATGGTAATACATACAGATTCATTTGCAAATGAAAGAAGATTCGTTTGCATTCTCAAATGTAGGCGCACCAGGCAGACCAGGGTCGTGTGATGGTGGTCGCGTGCATCGGGCGGACGCATAGCACCCACCCACCCACGCCCCCTCCCCCCCAAAAAGAGGACGACGACAAAATAAGTTCGCGCTTCCATGTTTCGGATTGAAATATCTGGCGGCCCCAATTCCAGCCCTGCAAAATCTCCCTTCTCCACCGTCCCCTTCTGCACCCAGATTGCTCAAATCCCTAATTCGCCGCCAACCCAAGCAAAGTTCAAATCGCCCCTCATCTCGTCTCTTTTCCCACCTCTATGCCAGATGATGACGACGAAGACGACGGCCGCGCTTCACCACCGCACCGGAGCTACCTCATCTACGCCCTCGTCCACCGCACCGGGTGGTCCACCGACAACGTCGGCCGCCGCAACCGACGTGCCTCACAGACACCGACTTCCACCGCATCAGGTGCGCTTCATCGACGTTGTCTCCCAGCTCACAGGGGCTACTTCATCAAGCACATCGTCGCACCTCCGCCCCCGAGGCCGTTGGGTCTTCACCAACGATCTCATCCACCGCATCATAGCACTCTACTGCCACTCAAGATCTGCATCCGTGCGTGGCCAGCCAACGCCAGCGCATCACCCTCAACGGCTCTGAAGTGACCTGCACTCTAGCTAGGCGAGCATGCCCAAACGCCGGCCCGAACTAGGTATCCACACATCACTCCCTTATGCACTATTCCGACAATGTTTGGATATCCTTTCACTGCTCTCTTAGCTTACACGCCTATGCAACTCTGACTTTAACTCTTATTTCTTTTGGAGATATCATCTGAAACAAGCAAATTCATTTTTTAGCGAAGCATGACGGCGCTATGGGATCTGGTACACATCCTGCACACCCGTATAACCTTGTAAGTATCTGTCCTCCTGTATAACATCAAGGTCAATTCCTCTTATTTGATAAACCATTCGCCGTGTCAAAAATGCAGAGGTGGATGCAAGGAGCACAAGGCTTGCACATCCAAGCAAGTGGTAACATGGACTTGTACATGGAACATCCCAAGCGCAAGTAGAGCTGCAGTGAGCCTGTACAACAAGCTAGCGTAAGTCCCTGCATTTCATTTAATTCGTACTGGCATTCGTGTATGATTTGTGTGCAGTGGCGGATCCACGAATTCAAGTTACCAGGGGCGAACATTTAACTTAAAAAATACGAAGGCACTTGCACTCTGAAAATCAACATAACTTGAGAAATGTGAAGCTACATGCACTTTGAAAACTAGCTAATGATCCAAAGTAGTTCAGATTATAAACACTAAATGATGCAAGCACCAAAAAACACAAAATGCAACATGGTGTACAAGGACTACAAACATGGTCTCTAGCTGCTTGAATTATTCGCTCTCTGGCTGAAAATATCGAAGTGTAATTGCACCTATAACTAGTGCGCAAATTGGATATCAATATATCTATCCTGCACAAGTATGCCAATAGTTTCAAACAACAGATTAGAAAAGTATTTATGCTATGTTGTCATGATACGGGGACTTTCTGGTAGATGGCCTCGATGTTTCCTCAAGCTATGAAAATGCACTATAATTTGCTTGTCATCAATGCGTGCAAATCTCTATGTCTCCCTCAACATAGCAGATGATCATTAGACACAAAATCCTCCAATGAGCTTGCAAAATGCTTGCATTAGATCCCTCATTAGACACTATATGTTCATCACTAGGACATGTAAAATGTTTGCATCAAATCCTTCATTAGCAGTCTGTTCATTAGACACTTCAGGCTCAAGAACAACATGAGCTTGTATGTTTGCACCAGAAACTTGATGAGATACATCAGATTCAGTCAGTTCAGTATTGACTGGGGGAGTTATAAGTAGAAATTAGTTTCATTTTCTCATAGATTCCCTACATACAAGAAGTTTTACAACACCGTCGGGTTTAACTATTGGCCAGAAATTGAAGAGTTGAAATAGATATAATTAGGGATGTGATGTACCTGCTCGTTGCGCATGCTAATCTTGCAAGCTGCGACTGTCCATTTGCGCAAGCTCGATGCCATGCCCGTGCTCCCGCTGCTGCCTCCCGCGCAGGCTACACCCAGGGTTGGATCTTCATCTTCTTGTTCTTCCGTTCGCTTGAAGCCGGGCGACCGCCTACAACGAGGGCGCGAGGGAGTGTTGTGTCAGTCTATCTAGCGGCGGCTAGGTTAGGATCGAACCAGACTGGAGGCTAGAGCGAATAAATTGGGATTTTTCCTGCTGTCGATCGATATGGGAGGCGCTCGTTTGGGTCGCGAGCCTGCTATAGGGCCTGCCTTGCACTTATGTTATTGGCCCATCCAAATTGAAACATTTTTCTTCATTGTTTACATTGCCTGCTCGTTCATTGGGATGGACAAAACTAGCCTGGGCCAACCTGGACGACTCAAACTAGGTGCACACTTTCCAGCCACCTGAGGCGGCCGCCCATACCAGCCCCTATGGTGGCGTCGCCCCTTTTTGCGTGTATGATTGGCGTAGTGAAAAATATTCCAGTGGCGCTTTTGATTTACCCACAAAATGGTTGAATTGCTTGTTTCTATGAACTGAGTTTGCCAATAATGTGATGGATGCCAGTCTTTTCATCCTATTGTAGATTGCTTAGATCTCGATATGCCAAAAGTAATCGCATGAAATATACAGTAAAAGCCAGTGTGATGTGTGTGTCTACAACGAGTCTGACTACACGTCCTCATATAACATATCAAGGACGCACCATCTTACCAGATTAACCATTGGACTTACCAATGCAGTGTGGGAAGAAAGAAGTATTGGGACTGCATATCCAAGAAATTGATGCCATTGACTCCTTCGTACAACCTTGTAAGCGAAAAAGAAGTTGCAGTCTGCTTGTACAAAGAACTAGCATAAGTTCAGTTACCTGCTTCTCGGAATTTTAGTTAGCCACTTATTGCAAAATTGTTCAATTACGTTGCTTGGCTTAATTTAGTTTGCTACTGATTACATAATGCCACAGCCTGTTAATCCTATTATAGACTGCGCCTATCTATGTGTTTGATACTTACTGTTAGAAATTACTTGTTTGCCTGAACTTAAATAGCTACTTGTTTGTTTAACTGCTTTGCTGCTGCAACAACGGGTTACAATGATGTTAATAACTACTTTTCAGCATCCAATTGAAACTCTTCAATTCCTTGTTTGTTTAACTGGTTTGCTGTTATAACTCCCAGTTGAGATGTTTTGCTAACTTCAACTTTTCGGAATCCAATCAGAACTTTAATGGCAAAACAGGTTAGCCCAAGATCAAAGAGCGAGGTCCCCATGGATGTTGTATCATCCCACAGCGGTGGCACCGGCCCAATCGTGCATTATGAATTGCCAACTGCTGATGCTCTAGAGGCTAAACTAGTGGTAGAAAGAGATTCTGCTTCTGCACTTAGAGATGAAGTTGACATGTTGAGGAAGCAAACAACACAGTCACAAGCAGTACTCAAGACAACCATTAAATATTTGGTGGATTTCAAAACAAAGCAAGCTAAGACTGACCACATTGTTAAGATCCTGAAGGAAAAAAGGAAATTAAATTCCCACTTGGTAAATCATAGGTGAAATGTTCTTTCCATCGTTGAATAACCTTTGTGTTGTTTGTTCATGTAATCAATCGAACCATTTGTTTTAGAGATCATGTAATAATTGTTTGTTGTTTTTTGGTTTGTAATTTTATTTGAGCACAAGTCTGTATTAATTGATAAGACTCGGAGACATTTCATTTCGATTGCTGTGCCAGACCTACAAATATGCCAATCGGACTTAATGTGCATTCAGCAATAATAGTAGTATAGATGGACCATAAGTGGCACACATCAGAAAGGGCCAAGATGTTGTAGTAGCTTGGCTAAAAAAGGATGTTGTTGTAGCAAAAAAAGTACAGCGGCCTGGCTTATGTATGTTAGTTGATATTATTGATCCATATACTCTATAAGTGTTTATATGTCTGTTAGTTCTGTACATTCTTGGTTGATTGACTCGGTTTTTGAATCATGATACATCGCTTGTGTACATATCTAAATGGGAGTACACATTATGCTGCCTGTGACATTTGAGTTGGACATGCATGAAGTGTTCCAAATATTCGAATTCACCTTAAACTAGAATCTAGCTTCTGAATTTGAGTATCGGCATTTGTAAACCATATTCATATATGATAGTGGAATACATCTTTGTCGTCCTTTTGAAGATATATAAAAACACATAGAATAATTTATAAAGATTCGTATAGGAATACAAAATGGATTCGAATTTAGTTGCCAGGGTAAATGTGGATGCTTATTGTCCCAAAATTCAAAAGAAGTGGCAAAATGTCCACTCCCACATCGGCTGCCCGAAGCCAAGTGTTTGGGAGATGGCAATTACTGTCTACCCATTACACGGACAATCCATCGGCCCAATTTCCACTACTCTAAATAGGGGTAGGTTAGTAACTTCAATTAGACGTGACACGACCGCCTCTGAGCCCATTCCGACACGGTGGGCGGAAAACATGGGCGGCAAAACACATTTGATTCAAGCTCATCCGAAATACCTCTGTTTCTCCCTCCATTTCCCCATTCGTACACGGTGGTCGGCAAAACAAACTCGACTCGGCCGAAATCGATGTAGGCAAATATTTTCAATAGGGGCAGGTTTGTAACTTCACTCACACGTGACACAACCTCCCTACCTGTCAGCCCCATTCATGCACCGTGGGCGCCAACCATGGGAGCCAACGACCCTCTCCTTGTCGGCGTTATGGGGACGGGGGCCCCAGACTTGCCTGCCTGCGGCCTGCGGCGTGGCTCAAAGGGGGGCCCAGCACGGCCCATCTTCGTCAACACAAGCTCAAGACCCTCGCGAGGGGCCAAGCCTCGCGGGGCGGACGACCAGGAGCTTCCTCAGGCATGGCCTCATCAGGCTGGCTCGCGAGGAGGCAGAGAGTTCAAGGCGGAGTACCTCACGAGGTGCCCACGACGCAAGCCATGACGACCAAGGGCGCCAGTCGGGCGCCAGCCCGCGCAGTGTCCTCCTTTCCTCTTTGGTGCAAAGGGAGCAAGCGCAGGCGAGAGCATCAAGAAAAGGCATCCATTTCGGTGCAACAAAACCAAGACCAGCCCAACGGCAGGAAGGAAGTCATTGTGGAGCCCAAGCAGGCGTCACCAACAGAGCCTTTGACAGGCGAAGACCAACTTTAGTCAGGATAAGTGTACCAGATGTTCCCCTTCAAAATGGCAAATTGTTGGTGCCCTTCCCGCTCAATATTTGGGAGGAGGCCCAGGGCCTTTGCCTATAAATAGGACTAGCCACCCCCAGGGTAGAGGCATCTAGAATCCAGGAGCTAGAATCAAGGCAGGATCCTCACCAAGAAACCAGTAGAGAGAGCGACTGAACTCCCCCTAGTAGTTCGTCGCACCAGCCAAGAACAGACCCTCGTGAGGCTGTTTTTCCTTGTATTGTTCATCATCAGCCCAAGAGGCAATCCACCATACCGCTCACTGGAGTAGGGTATTACACCGCAATGGTGGCCTGAACCAATATAAACTCTATGTCTCTTGTGTTGTTCCTTCCGTAGTTTAGATCTTACTGAGGCGGCGAGGAGCAGGTAGGTAGAGGGCGAAATCTCCGCGCGCACCCCAGTGTTCGAACCTCAAGGGTCTGCCAGAACCCGGAATCCGACATTTGGCGCGCCAGGTAGGGGTGCGCCGGGATCCGCCTTCTGCCACTTTGCGTCCCGTCGCATCGTCATCACCATGTCCGGCGACCAGGCGGGGAACCCTGATCCCTGGGCGGCTTGGCCCGCCCACGCAGAGCCGCTCGCCACGGGCGACCCCGTGCCCCAGGTAGCTCGCGGTCCGCAGAGCGCTGTGTGCCGTGGGCGACACGGATAGGCTCCGACAGCTCTCACACCGCGGCAGGCACGGTCGGCAGCAAGGGCCTCCAACCACGCCGCGGCCACGGCGCCGTACACCCGCCGGGAGCAGGCGAACTCAAGAGCCGCGCTCACAGTGGCCCGAGAGCTGCTGCAGTGCAGGTTGATGGAAGGCGGCCGCGACGTGCTACTGGAGCGGGTGGCAGAGCTCCTGGGCTTTGCCGCCTCGGGGGCTCACCCTTTCTGCACCCAGCTCCCGTCTCAGGTCCAGGGCGGCGAAGAAGGACTCGTCGCGACCCACGGCCCCAGTGGGCCGCCGCGCTACCACCCCTAGGTGGGCGCATCAAGCAGAGCTGCATGGCATGCGGAGCGCTATGGCGCGGCATCGGGGTGGCGGCCCTAGAAGAATACGTGCCCCACATGATGGACCAAGGGCACCCTCATGAGGGCGAACAAGGCTCGCTCCTCAGCCCAAGCTGTGGGGACGAGGCTCCAGAAGCTGAGCTCTTCCAAGAGCCCCGGGACAGCCCCACCGGCCACGCAGGAAGCAATGATTATCGGGTACCACTAATTCCTCAGGAGCAGGCATACACTAATCATGGATCGCAGGAGGTGTAGGTCGCCGCAGTGAGGAACTGCCCCGCTCCCGCGGTCTCCTACCCCTCAGGAGGAGGGCGCCGGGGGCTGCAGGAGAGGGGCCGGGATCCGGCATCACCACCGTGGCGGTCGGAGTGAGGCGTTCTCAGGAGGTAGGCCCTCTGCTGGGGAGGTGTCTCAGGGCCTGCCCCTGGCGGAGGACCCATGGTCGTCGGGGGAACCGCTAGCGACCGCTCCACCCCATCGGCGGCGTCCTGGTTTCCGGTCGTTCTTGATGGCCCTAGAGTGTGGCGCAAGGTGGGCCCCTCATCTAGCGATATGAAGCAAGGCCGGTACCTGTGAAGAAGGCCCAGTGCCTATGAAGCTCGCCGCCCCGTGACACTCTGACGTAATAATGTGTGGGGCTATACACGCCCCGGAGTCTCAGGGGTGCCGGCCTCAGACCCTTGGGCTCCCTCCCATGCCCAGTGGCAGCACTTAGCTCCGCGCTGGTGAGAAGACGTCCAAGACTAGACTAGGTGCCGGTCGCGGCCTTTTTCTGCTTTCATTGCTTTTCCCTTGGTTGTCGCTTTCCCCCGCTGGATTTAAGTTGGACTCGAATTTGAGATTTGCGTGTGTTTGGGGAAGGGGTGCTTAGTCTCGTTCAAGCAATCTCTCGCGTTTTGGTTACCACTTCGCCTCAGCTGCCTCCCCTCATGAGCCCCTCGCGAGCCGGGTCTGGCCTAGCTTGCGTGCAGCCCAGACTGCCGCTGTCGTATCCTCTCAGGAGGCTTCTACTGCAGGTCCTACGGATTCGATCAGGAGACACTCGGGACACCACAGCCTCCCACAAGCTATCTCAGGGCCCGCACGGGATAAAGGGTAAGGGAACGGGAACAATACGCGGTCAGTCGGATAAATCCCCCAATGCATCCTTAGGAGCACCGCCCAAACTGTTGCTGGCGTCGCAGGCCTCGCCATCGCCCTCTGCGTTGTCATCAGTGGCGTCAGGACCGTTAACCACGCCGCCCTCATCGGCGGCCACGATCACATCATCGTTATCTGAAGCGAAGGCCCTGACGAGAGCGTCCATGTTGTCTTTCACCCAGTGCATCAGGTCGTCCCGGACGGCCTGGGGGACTGGGGCGATGGCGGTGTCGAAGTCGAAGTGGGGATCCATGTTTCGGAGATGGCTGAAGACGAGGGAAAAGGCGTGCCCGAGCAGGGCGCGGCTCCTCTCCTCCACCAACCTGTCGGCTCTTACCGACCGCGCCTCCAGCTGCGTCACCACGTCGGTGAAGAACTGAAGGTTGCCGGCGTAGTTAACTACGTGCGGCTCGCCAACAGCCGCCTCGCAGATGTTACCCAAGGCCGTGTTGGCTCTCTCCAGAAGCGTGGTGAGCATGGGGCCGTGCTCATGCTCCAGGAGCCGCCGCTAGCGTATCTCGTCCGCATTCTGGCGCGCGATGGCCTCAGCCTCGTCCACCCGTTGGCGAAGGAGAAGCACCTCGGCATGGGAGGTAGTTGACTCCCACTGCGCCACCTCAAGTGCGGCCCGCAAAGCATCGACCCGCCGTGTCGCTTCCTCCAGCTTGACCCTCAAGACAGCGGTCCTACCTTGAGCCTCGGTCCGGATCAACCCCAGCCTCTCCTCGAACTCGTGCTCGAGGTTCAAGCGCGCCGTCGCTACCCGGCGTCCGACCTCCTCCAGGACACGGGCTTCCCGCGTAGCGACATCATCCTCCGCCTGCGTCACCAAGCGCTCCCTTGTCTCCAGGCGTTCATACTCACATGCGCGTTCAGCGGCTTCCAGCGTCAGCGCCTCCTCACGCTTCTGGAGCTCCGCTGGGTCGCCTGAAGCCACCTTCATCGATGCAAGGGCCGCCTCGCGCAGCTCCACCTGCTCCTCCAGTGAGCGGCACCGGGCCAGGAGTTCCCGCGCCCGCTCCTCCGCCGCCTCTCGCCGCCGGTCAGCTTCCCGGGCCTCCTCGACAGCCCGGGAACGGACCTCCCAAGAGGCCGCCAGTGACGCCTTGGCCTTCTCATCGTCAAGATCGCGCTGATAGCGCGCGAGGGCGACAGCCGCCTCCAGCTCGCGCCTCTCTGCAACCAGGCGCAGGCCCTCGGCCCCAAGGCGTGCGTCCTCATCAGCGAGCTCTTCACCAAGCAGGTTCACCGCGTCGGCCACCCTCCGAAGAAACCCTTGGCGAAGAGCGCGACGCTCCCGGGCGCGCTCGAGTACGTCTTCCACACCATCATCCGCCCCAAGCGAGCGTTGGGGGGCACGAATCAACACTCCCCCTCCGGGCAGGGGGCTGGGGGCTGGCGCCCTCGAGGCGACCGGGCACGCCTCGCCAAAAGCCCGGCCTGGAGCCAGTCCATCCCCAAATGAAGAGCGCAGGGAGTACCCCCAGCCAATCACGGTCCACGACCAGACGAGAAGTCCACGGCAGGCTGGCTATGCCACGAGAAGGCTCGCGACGAAAGATCGCGAGGCGCGCAGGGTCGCGATGTGCCTCAGGATGGTTCGTCTCTCCAACCGGCCTCACTGCAAGGGCTCTGCTGCTCGTAGTGCTCGAAGATGGTGGAGAGGGTGGAGACAAGGGGGATGGCTCCTCAGTCATCTCCGTGAGCTCGGCGGGAAGGGACCTGCGGAGCAAGGGTCAGGAAAAGCAACGGAAGGATCAGGAGCTGGGAAGGGAGAAGGCTTACTCATCGGTGGCGAAGTACTTCCTATGCTTCAGCAGGCAGCAAGGGTAATCATCAGCCAGGGCCTCCCTTCTCTTCCGGAGGGCCTCGAAGTCCACGCGGAAGCGACCCAAGAGTCGAGCGCAGGGGTCAGCCTGCGACGAGGAAGAAGTGTCAAGGCGACCCGCGTCTGGGGCATCTGCCTGATGCGCGCTGCCGGTTGCCTCACCAAGAAGAGCAGCTGGGGCCTCAGGGGCCTCAGCCGGAGGCGCTGCAGGCAGCCGCTCGCCGCCCTCAGCCACAGCAGTGCGGGCCTCAAGGGCAGCTCTCTCATGAGCGCCGCCCAGCGCTGTCACCTCAGCGGGGGCCCCCTCGGCCTCCGGCGGCTCATGCCTCCCTGCGCCGCCACTTGACGAAGAGTCACCTTGGCCGACTGCAAGGGCGGCCACCACCACTAGGTTCTCGCGAGGCCCCTGGAGGCCAGCGGGGCGCAGCCCCCTTTCGTTGAAGATGGGCATCTGATTCACAAAGTCGCTTCTATTCGGGCAGAGGTACAACAAGGCCCCCCCTTGCCGGATGCTGCCGGGGGTGGGGTCCCAGTCAAGACCAAGAGCACCTTCCTCAGTGCTTCAGGCGTCAGGTCCTCTTCCTGGAGCCTCATGCAATCCTCAAGCCCGCTGAAGGCCCACATCCAGTGAGAATGGCGTTGGAGAGGGGCAACACGGCGTAGCTGGAAATCCTTCACCACCTTGGGCGCCGTCGCGCCGACCGCCCTCAAGAATGCGAAGCGACGCCAGACGAAGACGAGCCGGGAACTCGTGAGCGTCTCTTGGCCCCAGCTTGAGTTGGGAACAGCAGGCCAAGACGGCTCTGACAGCAGGGGGCTGGGCACCCCTATGTCCACATACAGCCACCGCTCGCAAAACCCAGGTGCGGGCGGAGGAAGACTGAAGTTGATCCCTGAGGCCGCTGTCTCAGGTGCAGCAATGAAGCTCACGCACCCCGAGCATTGGGTGGGGTTGACAAGGTGCAAAGAGAAGAAGTGGCGCAGCAAGGCAACCGAAGGAAGGATGCCCATCATTGCCTCGCAAACAAAGGCGAAGACCGCAAGAAGAGTGATGGATTCAGGACCCAGATGCATCATATGGATCTGATAGTGGGAGAGCACGACGTTGAAGAAATCAGAAAAAGGGGGAACTAGTCCCGCCCACAGGGCGTCGGCGAAATACCGGACATCAGTGACTATCCTGTCGATGGAGAAGCAAGACGCGGGCCAGGCCGTCGTCCTCCCGCATTCTTTGAAGATGGTGGCCAGAGCCGAGCTGACCTTGCCCAAGCCCTCTCGATTGATTATGATCGACCGGTCGACGGTGGGGGCCGCCAGCGACGGTGAGCGAGGCGGAGGCATGGGCTTCTTCCCTCTTCCCTTCTTCGGCGGAGCCATGGCAAGAGAAGGGGGGGGGGAGGTTCGAGTTTGGATTGGGAGCGGAAGCTGGAGTTCGAGAGGAGAAAGGGCAGAGGACGCTCGGGCAACGAAAAGGGAGCGGCTGTGTGCGACTACGAGTCCGCCTAGCATAGCACAAAATAAGGAGGCGTGGGGGAACAGTGCTACCCACGTCCAATCAACCGCCACGTGGCGCCGAGGGCCGCAGGCTGTTAGGGCCCGTGGCGCTTCGTACTTGCCCTTTCGCCTCTCTGCTCAGCCAAGTCCGGGCGCGCCTTGGGCCCGGGGGCAACTGTCGGCGTTCTGGGAACGGGGGTTCCCAGACTTGCCTGCCTGCAGCCTGCGGCGTGGCTCAAAGGGTGGCCCAGCACGTCCCATCTTCATCAACACAAGCTCAAGACCCTCGCGGGGCGGACGACGAGGAGCTTCCTCAGGCACGGCCTCATTAGGCTGGCTCGCGAGGAGGCGGAGAGTTCAAGGCGGAGTACCTCACGAGGTGCCCATGACGCAAGCCATGACGACCAAGGGCGCCAGTCGGGCGCCAGCCCGCGCAGTGTCCTCCTTTCCTCTTTGGTGCAAAGGGAGCAAGCGCACGTGAGAGCATCAAGGAAAGGCATCCATTTCGGTGCAACAAGACCAAGACCAGCCCAACGGCAGGAAGGAAGTCATTGTGGAGCCCAAGCAGGCGTCACCAACAGAGCCTTTGACAGGCGGAGACCAACTTTAGTCAGGATAAGTGTACCAGATGTTCCCCTTCAAAATGGCCAATTGTTGGCGCCCTTCCCGCTCAATATTTGGGAGGAGGCCCAGGGCCTTTGACTATAAATAGGACTAGCTACCCCCAGGGTAGAGGCATCTAGAATCCAGGAGCTAGAATCAAGACAGGATCCTCACCAAGAAACCAGTAGAGAGAGCGACTGAACTCCCCTTAGTAGTTCGTCGCACCAGCCAAGAACAGACCCACGCGAGGCTGTTCTTTCTTGTATTATTCATCATCATCCCAAGAGGAAATCCACCATACCGCACACTGGAGTAGGGGATTACACCGCAATGGTGGCCTGAACCAGTATAAACTCTATGTCTCTTGTGTTGTTCCTTACGTAGTTTAGATCTTAGCGAGGCGGCGAGGAGCACGTAGGTAGAGGGCGAAATCTCCGTGCGTACCCCAGTGTTCGAACCTCAAGGGTCTGCCGGAACCCGGAATCCGACACTCCTCGCCGAAAATCGCTCTGGGCAAATATTGGCGAGATGCGAGATTACCGTCCTATCCCCAACCGACGAGACTTCCAAATTTTAAACGGGGTCTAAGTTCATAACTTTCCCAAATTTCAGACAGGCGCGTCCCAAAAACATGGTTCCCCGTACCTCTCCCTCCATTTTTCCCATTCATACACCGTCCGTGCTAGAACACCATCCCCACACCAGCCTTCGTCCGCCACCCCATCCATCGCCACCGTCCTCCACTCCTTCCATCGCCGCCGTCCTCCACCACATCCATCGCCACCGCCCTCCACCATGCTGGAGCACCTACCAAGACTACATCGTCCACTGCTAGAGATGGACGTTTCTCATCCACGGCGACGGATCAATAACCTTGCATCACGTCCTCTCGCTTCATCGGCGCCGTCGTCCTCTTTGCCGGGGCCGCTCACACGACCTTCTCTTCCACCGCAACGGGCCTTATCCCCCGATGCACCTGTCTACCATCGCAGATCTGCTTCAACGCCACCGACAGCCATCGCACCCCTGATGCCTACATGGCGCCGAAAGAGAGGTGGTAGTTCATATCTCCTCAACTTTTTGATCTCAACCAGAAAATAGATCTTAACTTGGTTACTCTACTTTCTTTTCAGCTCTTAGAATTTAGTTCTTAGTTCGATGCAAACAATGAATGCTAAATATCATTTCTCCGGTTTATAGCTTCAAATCTGCCATGGCACAGTCATAATACGGTTTAATTAATCATGCTTAGGGTTTAATTGATCATGTTGGTTCCATGGTGGTTTCTTTATTATTAAAAGAGAGTCGTTTAATTGGTCAGCTAAATGTTCCTAAATTAGTTTTGAAAATGCATGTTCGCCGCTCGGGTGTGTATCTCTACAGGGTGCCCACGGTGGGCCAGCCCACCCTGGGATTTTGGGTCGTCCTAGGCCCTGATTCCCCTCTGTTCTGCTGCGCGCTTCCGATCTATACTCGCCCCCAGCCGCCTGCCTCGCCGGCGACTTGCCGTCCCCGGACGGCACGACTCTAGGAGGAACGCCGGACTAACAGGAGGTCAAGAGCCGCTCACCCAACAGCGTCACCGTTGCCCGGGCGTGCCGCCGTGCCTACCTTTCTAGTCCGTTCAGGGCTCAGGCGTGCAGCACTCACCAAGCCAACCCGATTTATCCTGAGATACGTCCTCAACACTCAGCAGCCACTCCTCATCACCCATTTTCTAATTGATTCATTACTCATTAGGCATGATTGTGACTAGGGTTTGTTGTGTGCTCAGTGCTACCTACACTTAATGGTTCAGATGTATTTCAGTAATCTTTAGTACCTCTAAAGTTCACAGGTTTTACAAAATTCTGGCCCTCGGAATAGACACTGGTCATTTTGGATTGTTGGTCGTAGTGACATTGACTCAGATTACTACTGCAAGCCAGGTTTGTTGACAATTTTACTTGTCTTTCTTACTCATTTGATATAATATCCAATTATTCACGTCAATTAGTTGCAAACAATAAGTGCTAGACAAACTTCTTGATTCAGATTTTGGACGGTCTCTTACTTCTGTTATAATTCTGCATACTTGTCCTAGTAAGCTCACAAGTAAATGATTGATTCACTACATCTATGCTTGCCTTGTCATATTTGTTGTCAATATTCTTTTAGGGTGGACCACCCTATTTCTAAATACTAGAACCGTAGACATGAGTGAATAATATTTCTCTATGTGATCTCTTCCATCATGTGTGGGCAACGAACACTGCATTGTATAGAAAGAAAGTGTCATTTCCAACTTTTACATAGGTTTCGATCTTTTACATGTAATACAATCTGCCTACTTGCTTTGTGTTGCACTACCAACACTCCACCCTTGAAGCTAAACATTATGCCACTCATAATTCCTTAGTTTATTTGTTCAAATACAAATTTCATATGATTCTAATGTTCCTACTCCAGTTTTGAAATGTGTGTCTGCCTGTTATAGAGACATAGGGGTTTGTATTTCTGTGTGTGGTCTAGTCAGCACAGTTAGGGGTGAACTTTACATATGCAGGGTTTTATAGGGAGACACTCTTCAAGTTGAATCTGCAATGCATTCCATGGATAATCTGACTACTTTTTATGTTTTCATGAATCCCATATTCTGAACAGCATCATAATTATTATGAGCTTGGGCGCATGAAAAGAATAAAGCAGAATAATGCCATGGCTGTCAAACTTGGCATTAAGGGACTGAAATCAAGTCTGGATGCAATGCAATGCAAACGCTCTCCACCTACAGATTCATGCTCAGAATATGATCCTAATAGTGATTCTAAGCTAGAGGGAGACCTAAGTCAATGTAGCTCCCTAGTGGAGGAGTCAGAGGAAGATGCCCTATCTTATTCACCCATCAAGGTGCTTGCTCTAACTTTCCAAGGTTACATTGGTCGCACATATCTTGCAACTGATGCTTTGTGTTGCTTCTACTTTGTTGAACTGCCATTAGCTTAGTTTACACATCGTGTATGTGAATACGCCCTGCCTATCCATTTTCAGTACATATTCCATTTGTGATCATACCATATTTACCCTTTCAAATGTTGTTCTTGTGTATTAGACGTTCAAAAGGAAGAGGGCAATTGCTGATCGTGGAGGAGCACAAGCAAATTATTTGGAAAAGGTAGTGGCACCTGATAAATCAAATAGCCCATTAGGTGTAGTTGCAATATCACCTGACCCACAAAACACTCCAACTCTAGTAGACTCTAGCCCTACTACACTGGTCATTTCTGATGCCCAACTCAGTAGACCCCAACTGCAGCAAACAGTATGATTATGCCAGTTGACATAGCACTAGCTCTACGACGCAAAACCTGTTGGGAAACGTAGTAATTTCAAAAATTTCCTACGCACATGTAAGATCATGGTGATGCATGGCAACAAGAGGGGAGAGTGTTCTCGACGTACCCTCATAGACCTAAAGCGGAAGCGTTAGCACAACGAGCTTAATGTAGTCATACGTCTTCACGATCCGACCGATCAAGTACCGAACTCACGGCACCTCCGAGTTCAGCACACGTTCAGCTCAATGACGTCCCACGAACTCCGATCCAGCAGAGCTTTGCCGGAGAGTTCCGTCAGCACGATGATGTGATGACGGTGTTGATGATGCTACCGACGCAGGGCTCGCCTCAGCACCGCTATGATATTACCGAGGTGGAATCTGGTGGAGGGGGCACCGCACACGGCTAAGAGATCAAGAGATCAATTGTTGTCTAGAGGTGCCCCCTGCCCCCGTATATAAAGGAGGGAGGGAGAGGGAAAAGGAAAAGGGGGCTGCACCCCTTGTCCAATTCGGACTAGAGGGGGGGGCACCTCCTTCCCTTTGGCCTCTCTCCTCTATTCCCGTATGGCCCAATAAGGCCCATATACTCCCCGGCGAATTGCCGTAACTCTCCGGTACTCCGAAAAATACCAAAATCACTCGGAACCTTTCCGAAGTCCGAATATAGTCGTCCAATATATCGATCTTTACGTCTCGACCATTTAGAGACTCCTCGTCATGTCCCCAATCTGATACGGGACTCCGAACTACAGTTGGTTCATCAAAACACATAACTCATAATATAAATCGTCACCGAACTTTAAGCGTGCGGACCCTACGGGTTCGAGAACTATGTAGACATGACCGAGACACATCTCCGATCAATAACCAATAGCGGAACCTGGATGCTCATATTGGCTCCCACATATTCTATGAAGATCTATATCGGTCAAACCGCATAACAACATATGTTGTTCCCTTTGTCATCGGTATGTTACTTGCCCGAGATTCGATCACCAGTATCTCAATACCTAGCTCAATATTGTTACCAGCAAGTCTCTGTACTCGTTATGCAATGTATTATCTCGCAACTAACTCATTAGTCACATTGCTTGCAAGGTTTATAGTGATGTGCATTACCGAGAGGGCCCAGAGATACCTCTCCAACAATCGGAGTGACAAATCCTAATCTCGAAATACGCCAACTCAACAAGTAACTTCGGAGACACCTGTAGAGCACCTTTATAATCACCCAGTTACGTTGTGACATTTGGTAGCACACAAAGTGTTCCTCCGGTGAAGGGAGTTGTATAATCTCATAGTCATTGGAACATGTATAAGTCATGAAGAAAGCAATAACAACATACTAAATGATCAAGTGCTAAGCTAACGGAATGGGTCAAGTCAATCACATCATTCTGTAATGATGTGATCCCGTTAATCAAATGACAACTCATGTCTATGGTTAGGAAACTTAACCATCTTTGATTAACGAGCCAGTCAAGTAGAGGCATACTAGTGACATTATGTTTGTCTATGTATTCACACATGTATTATGTTTCCGGTTAATACAATTCTAGCATGAATAATAAACATTTATCATGATATGAGGAAATAAACTATAAATTTATTATTGCCTCTAAGGCATATTTCCATCAGTCTCCCACTTGCACTAGAGTTAGTAATCTAGTTCACATCACCATGTGATTTAACACCAATATTGACATATGTATGTGATTAATACCCATAGCTCACATCGTCATGTGATAAACACCCAAAGGGTTTACTAGAGTCAATAATCTAGTTCACATCGCTATGTGATTAACACCCAAAGAGTACTAAGGTATGATCATGTTTTGATCGCGATAGAAGTTTAGTCAACGGGTCTGTCACATTCAGAGCCGTATGTATTTTGCAAATATTCTATGTCTACAATGCTCTGCATGGAGCTACTCTAGCTAATTGCTCCCACTTTCAATATGTATCCAGATTGAGACTTAGAGTCATCTGGATCGGTGTAAACGCTTGCACCGATGTAACTCTTTACAATGGGCTCTTTTATCAGCTCCATAATCGAGAAATATTTCCTTAGTCCTCACTGAGGATATTCTTGACTGTTGTCCAGTGATCTACTCTTAGATCAAAATTGTACTCCCTTGCCAAACTCAGAACAAAGTATACAATAGGTTTGGTACACAGCATAGCATACTTTATAGAACCTATGACTGAGGCATAGGGAATGACTTCTCATTATGTTTCTATTTTAGATCAAGTGTTTCTCACCGAGGTTTTGAGTCTTACTCAACGTCACACCTTGCAACACAGGCAAGAACTCCTTCTTTGACTGTTCCATTTTGAACTACATCAAAAACTTATCAAGGTATGTACTCATTGAAAAATCTTATCAAGCATCTTGATCTATCTCTATAGATCTTGATGCTCAATGTGTAAGCAGCTTCACCGAGGTCTTTCATTGAAAAACTTTTATTCAAGTATCCTTTTATGCTATCCAAAAATTCTATATCATTTCCAATCAACAATATGTCATCCACATATAATATTAGAAATGCTACAAAGCTTCCACTCACTTTCTTGTAAATACAGGCTTCTCCAGAAGTCTGTATAAAACCATATGCTTTGATCACACTATCAAAGCGTTTATTCCAACTCCGAGAGGCTTGCACCAGTCCATAAATGGATCGCTGGAGCTTGCACACTTTATTAGCACCTTTCGGATCGACAAAACCTTCTGGTTGCATCATATACAACTCTTCTTCCAGAAATCCATTCAGGAATGCAGTTTTGACATCCATTTGCCAAATTTCATAATCGTAAAAGGCGGCAATTGCTAACATGATTCGGACAGACTTAAGCATCGCTATGGGTGAGAAGGTCTCATCATAGTCAACCCCTTGAACTTGTCGAAAACCTTTCACAACAAGTTGAGCTTTCTATATAGTAACACTACTATCAGTGTCCGCCTTCCTCTTGAAGATCCATTTATTCTCTGTGGCTTGCCGATCATCGGGCAAATCCACCAAAGTCCACATTTTGTTCTCATACATGGACCCCATCTCAGATTTCATGGCCTCAAACCATTTCGTGGAATCTGGGCTCATCATCGCTTCCTCATAGTTCGTAGGTTTATCATGGTCTAGTAACATGACTTCCAGACAGGATTACCATACCCCTCTGGTGCGGATCTTACTCTGGAAGACCTACAAGGTTCGCTAGTAACTTGATGTGAAGTTTCATGATCATCATCATTAGCTTCCTCACTAATTGGTGTAGGAATCACTAGAACTGATTTCTATGATGAACTACTTTCCAATTCAGGAGAAGGTACAATTACCTTATCAAGCTCTACTTTCCTCCCACTCACTTCTTTCGAGAGAAACTCCTTCTCTAGAAAGGATCCATCTTAGCAACGAATAACTTGCCTTCGGATCTGTGATAGAAGGTGTACCCAATAGTTTCCTTTGGGTATTCTATGAAGATGCACTTCTCCGATTTGGGTTCGAGCTTATCAGGTTGAAACTTTTTCATATAAGCATTGCAGCCCCAAACTTTAAGAAACAACAACTTTGGATTCTTGCCAAACCATAGTTCATAAGGGGCCGTCTCAACGGATTTTGATGGTGCCCTATTTAAAGTGATTGCAGTTGTCTCTAATGCATAACCCCAAAACGATAGTGGTAAACCGGTAAGATACATCATAGATCGCACCACATCCAATAAAGTGCGGTTACAACGTTCGAATACACCATTACACTGTGGTGTTCCATGTGGCGTGAGTTGTGAAACTATTCCACATTGTTTTTAAATGAGGGCCAAACTCATTACTCAAATATTTATCTCCACAATCAGATCGCAGAAAACTTTATTTTCTTGTTACGATGATTTTCCACTTCACTCTGAAATTCTTTGAACCTTTCAACTGTTTCAGACTTATGTTTCATCAAGAAAATATACCCATATCTGCTCAAATCATCTGTGAAGGTCAGAAAATAACGATACCCGCCACAAGCATTAATACTCATTGGTCTGCATACATCAGTATGTATTATTTCCAACAAGTTTGTTGCTTGTTCCATTATTCCGAAGAACGGAGTTTTAGTCATCTTGCCCAAAAGGCATGGTTCGCAAGCATCAAATGATTCATAACCAAGTGATTCCAAAAATCTATCTTTATGGAGTTTCTTCATGCGCTTTACACCGATATGACCCAAACGGCTGTGCCACAAATAAGTTGCACTATCATTATCAACTTTGCATCTTTTGGCATCAATATTATGAATATGTGTATCACTACGATCGAGATCCAACAAACTATTTTCATTGGGTGTATGACCATCGAAGGTTTTATTCATGTAAACAGAACAACAATTATTCTCTGACTTTAAATGAATAACCGTATTGCAATAAACATGATCAAATCATATTCATGCTCAACGCAAACGCCAAATAACATTTATTTAGGTTCAACACTAATCTCGAAAGTATAGGGAGAGTGTGATGATGATCATATCAATCTTTGAAGTACTTCCAACACACATCGTCACTTCACCCTCAGCTAGTCTCTGTTTATTCTGTAACTCCTGTTTCGAGTTACTAAATGTTAGCAACCGAACAAGTATCAAATACTCTGGAGCTACTATAAACACTAGTAAAGTACACATCAATAACCTGTATATCATATATACCCTTGTTCACTTTGCCATCCGACTTATCCACCAAATATTCAGGGTATTTCCGCTTCTAGTGACCATTTCCTTTGCAGTAGAAGCACTCAGTTTCAGGCTTTGGTCCAGCTTTGGGCTTCTTCATGGGAGTGACAACTTGCTTTCCATTCTACTTGAAGTTCCCTTTCTTTCCCTTTTCTTGAAACTAGTGGTCTTGTCAATCATCAACACTTGATGCTTTTTCTTGATTTCTACCTTCATCGATTTCAACATCACGAAGAGCTCGGGAATCGTTTTCGTCATCCCTTGCATACTATACTTCATCACGAAGTTCTAGTAACTTGGTGATGGTGACTAGAGAACTCTATCAATCACTATTTTATCTGGAAGATTAACTCCCACTTGATTCAAGCGATTGTAGTACCCAGACAATCTGAGCACATGCTCACTAGTTGAGCAATTCTCCTCCAACTATTAGCTATAGAACTTGTTGGATAATTCATATCTCTCAACCAGGGTATTTGCTTGAAATATTAACTTCAACTCCTGGAACATCTCATATGGTCCATGACGTTCAAAACGTCTTTGAAGTCCCGATTCTAAGCCATTAAGCATGGTGCACTAAACTATCAAGTAGTCATCATATTGAGCTAGCCAAATGTTCATAACGTCTACATCTGCTACTGCAATAGGTCTGTCACCTAGCGGTGCATCAAGGACATAATTCTTCTGTGTAGCAATGAGGATTAACCTCAGATCAAGGATCTAGTCCGCATCATTGCTCCTATCATCTTTCAACTTAGTTTTCTCTAGGAACATATCAAAATAAACATAGGGAAGCAAGAACGCGAGCTATTGATCTACAACATAATTTGCAAAATACTACCAGGACTAAGTTCATGATAAATTAAAGTTCAATTAATCATATTACTTAAAAACTCCCACTTAGATAGACATCCCTCTAATCATCTAAGTGATCACGTGATCCAAATCAACTAAACCATGTCTGATCATCACGTGAGATGGAGTAGTTTTCAATGGTGAACATCACTATGTTGATCATATCTACTATATGATTCACGCTCGACCTTTCGGTCTCCAGTGTTCCGAGGCCATATCTGTATATGCTAGGCTCGTCAAGTTTAACCTGAGTATTCCGCTTGTGCAACTGCTTTGCACCCGTTGTATTTGAACGTAAAGCCTAACACACCCGATCATCACGTGGTGTCTCAGCACGAAGAACTTTCGCAACGGTGCATACTCAGGGAGAACGTTTATACCTTGAAATTTAGTGAGAGATCATCTTATAATGCTACCGTCAATCAAAGCAAAATAAGATGCATAAAGGATAAACATCACATGCAATCAATATAAGTGATATGATATGGCCATCATCATCTTGTGCTTGTGATCTCCATCTCTGAAGCACCGTCAGGATCACCATCGTCACTGGCGTGACACCTTGATCTCCATCGTAGCATCATTGTCGTTTTGCCACCTATTGCTTCTACAACTATCGCTACCACTTAGTGATAAAGTAAAGCAATTACAGGGCGATTGCATTGCATACAATAAAGCGACAACCATATGGCTCCTGCCAGTTGCCGATAACTTTGTTACAAAACATGATCATCTCATACAATAAAATTTAGCATCATGTCTTGACCATATCACATCACAACATGCCCTGCAAAAACAAGTTAGACGTCCTCTACTTTGTTGTTGCAAGTTTTACGTGGCTGCTACGAGCTGAGCAAGAATCATTCTTACCTACGCATCAAAACCACAATGATAGTTTGTCAAGTTAGTGTTGTTTTAACCTTCTCAACGACCAGGCGTAGCCACACTCGATTCAACTAAAGTTGGAGAAACTGACACCCGCTAGCCACATGTGTGCAAAGCACGTCGGTAGAACCAGTCTCGCGTAAGTGTACGCGTAATGTCGGTCTGGGCCACTTCATCCAATAGTACCGTCAAACCAAAGTATGACATGCTGGTAAGCAGTATGACTTGTATCGCCCACAACTCACTTGTGTTCTACTCGTGCATATAACATCTACGCATAAAACCAGGCTCGGATGCCAGTATTGGGAAACATAGTAATTTCAAAAATTTCCTACGCACACGCAAGATCATGGTGATGCATAGCAACGAGCGGGAAGAGTGTTATCCACGTACCCTTGTAGACTGAAAGCGGAAGCGTTAGCACAACGCGGTTGATGTAGTCGTACGTCTTCACGATCCGACCGATCAAGTACCGAACGTACGGCACCTCCGAGTTCAGCACACGTTCAGCTCGATGATGTCCCACGAACTCCGATCTGGCAGAGCTTTGTGGGAGAGTTCCATCAGCACGACGGTGTGATGATGGTGTTGATGATGCTACCGACGCAGGCCTTCACCTAAGCACCGCTACAATATTACCGAGGTGGAATCTGGTGGAGGGGGCACCACACACGGCTAAGAGATCAAGAGATCAATTGTTATCTAGAGGTGCCCCCTGCCCCCGTATATAAAGGAGGGAGGGAGAGGCCGGCCCTAGAGGAGGGCGCACCAAGTGCGGAGAGTCCTACTAGGACTCCCAAGTCCTAGTAGGATTCCCCTTTCCTTTCCGGAGTAGGAGAGAAGGAAAGAGGGGGAGAGGGAGAAGGAAAAGGGGGCTGCACCCCTTGTCCAATTCGGACCAGAGGGGGGGGGCGCCTCCTTCCCTTTGGCCTCTCTCCTCTATTCCCGTATGTCCCAATAAGGCCTATATACTCCCTGGCGAATTCCCATAACTCTCCGGTACTCCAAAAAATACCCAAATCACTCGGAACATTTCTGAAGTCCGAATATAGTCGTCCAAAATATCGATCTTTACGTATCGACCATTTCGAGACTCCTCGTCATGTCCCCGATCTCATACGGGACTCCGAACTACCTTTAGTACATCAAAACACATAACTAATAATATAAATCGTCACCGAACTTTAAGCGTGCGGACCCTACGGGTTCGAGAACTATGTAGACATGACCGAGACACATCTCCGATCAATAACCAATAGGGGAACCTAGATGCTCATATTGGCTCCCACATATTTTACGAAGATCTTTATCGGTCAAACCGCATAAGAACATATGTTGTTCACTTTGTCATCGGTATGTTACTCGCCCGAGATTCGATCGTCGGTATCTCAATACCTAGCTCAATATTGTTACCGGCAAGTCTCTTTACTCGCTAAGTAATGTATCATCCCACAACTAACTCATTAGTCACAGTGCTTGCAAGGCTTATAGTGATGTGCATTACCGAGAGGGCCCAGAGATACCTCTCTGACAATAGGAGTGACAAATCCTAATCTCAAAATACGCCAACTCAACAAGTACCTTCGGAGACACCTGTAGAGCACCTTTATAATCATCCAGTTACGTTGTGACGTTTGGTAGCACACAAAGTGTTCCTCCGGTAAACGGGAGTTGCATAATCTCATAGTCGTAGGAACATGTATAAGTCATGAAGAAAGCAATAGCAACATACTAAACGATCAAGTGCTAAGCTAACGGAATGGGTCAAGTCAATCACATCACTCTCTAATGATGTGATCCCGTTAATCAAATGACAACTCATGTCTATGGTTAGTAAAGTTAACCATCTTTGATTAACGAGCTAGTCAAGTAGAGGCATACTAGTGACATTATATTTGTCTATGTATTCACACATGTATTATATTTTTAGTTAATACAATTCTAGCATGAA
Organism: Triticum aestivum; assembly: GCF_018294505.1. Lineage (NCBI taxonomy): Eukaryota > Viridiplantae > Streptophyta > Magnoliopsida > Poales > Poaceae > Triticum > Triticum aestivum. The sequence continues at coordinate 191,184,847 of NC_057807.1, forward strand.
TAATAAACATTTATCATGATACGAGGAAATAAATAATAACTTTATTATTGCCTCTAGGGTATATTTCCTTCAGAAACCCCATTCCAGCAAAGAGTACACCAAATCCAGTTGCCAAATCCCTTTTCGAACCAGAGAGAGCCCTAGTTGCAGCAATTAGGACCCCTGTTCTATTTCTTCCCAGTTTAGAAGACGAAGCTTATATTGTTGTCAAGAACTTTGTGCGCATCTTTCCTTCATGGAATGATTATACCGCAGACGCAGAACAATTTCCAGTCTTCCTCCGCAACTTACGTGTAAGTAATGTACTAATGTTATTCCTGGTCATTACTACATATGTTTCTCCTGACAGAAGACACAAGATTTCATTCTTTTAAATAGGCGAGGAGCAAAGTGGATAGTGAACACAAGCAAGGGTTGGTTGTGCTTTTCAAGCACTCGTTGATGAAGTATCGTTCCTACTGAGGCAAGCGCACTTCGATGGCAAGCCTCTAAACGAAATTTCTGTAAAGTTTCCGGTGCTACATTTATCCAACGGTGACTGGAATAATCTTGTTACACATTGGTCTCGGCTGTAGCGTAAGGTATTGTCTATGATATCACATCACAATTTGAACTACATTTCTGCATTTGCCTTAATGTCTCACTTGTATGGAAACTGTTAGCAGAAGAACATTTGTTCTCAAGGGACCACAGAATCTCGCAACTATACTGCACATTGCATTGCTCTTGTGAGTACCTCTTGCCCTGTATGACCATACTTACTTTCATAGTTGTTTGATTATGTAGCATCACTGCACATGTTAGCCTTGTAATCATCCATTTGGTGGTCATTACAAGATCCGTATGGACTCTTAAATAAATTTAGGAACAACCCAATGCTTTTGAAGAGGTTTAGCTCTGCAGTCCTCTTGTAAGGACTGAACGTCGTCTACCATTGTACTTACATTAACAGCTACTCCCTCCGTCCCATAATATAAGAATGTTTTGTACAGTACACCGGTGTTCAAAACACTCTTGTATTATGGAAAGAGGGATTGGTTCATTGTGTAGCATTTTGCATCTTATCTCCCTCGCCCACCATTTACTAAAAAAGATCAGTTATATATTTAATCTTACCAACAAGTAGAATACACAGACAATGCCATTGCAGAAGTGTAGCCCATTGCTCTTGTGAGTACATTTTGTCCTGTAACGCTTGTACTTCCAGGGATTGGTAGTTGATTATGTAGCATCAATCTGCATATTATCTTCATTACCCTCTATCCCTTCCAGTATTATCATATCTATAATTACTCTCTACAAAATGTAGAGTACAGGCAATGCTTATGAAGAAGATTCTGTGCTAAAATTCTTGAGTTATCCTTCCCTTGACATGGAGAAGGACATTATAAAGCCCATGTTAACTGTTAATGTAAGTCAGTCCTTCTAAAGCCTTTATCCACAGTTGCTGTTTAATTTGCTCATACTCCCTATTGTTTACTGTTGTTTAGTTTGTTGTTTCTACCAAAATGCATGTTCGCAAGAATCGTACGTTCTAAGTTTTACTTGTAAAACCAAATTCCTTATTCATACCATGCACATTACTCAATACTCCCTATATGTATGCTTGTTTTTGTGGATCTATAATCCAGTGTGTGTGAAGCACCCCATGTTTGCACATTGTATTTCCTGTTTTATCTTACTGATGTGGCTGATGATATGAACAACATGCCATGCACATTAACCAAAATAGATACAATGATTTTCTTTGCCCTTCATCTATGCTTGTTATGTTGACATGGTAATCCTGTAGTGTGGTGAAGCTCCCCGCATTATGAACAATGGCAAATTATGCTATTGATATTTTGAACTTACTCTTTATTTTCTAATTTTGAAATTGGATGGAATTGACAGCACAGTTATCATCTTTGTTTATACACGTGCAAAACCTGTCATCTGTCTGCTTTGTTTCAGGGTGATATGCCTGATGGCATGCACAAGTCTGCTGAAGGTTTTGAGAAAAACCCAACATATATTGCAGCAAAGAAGGCAAAACATCTTGAAGATAGCGAGACAACCCCAAAGTCCTGTGTTGATGCAGTGTTGAAGTTACTTGAGACTAGCAGTCATACAAGCTCACATAATTCATTGTCTGAATCTGTTCGACTTCTTCAGTCCCAAGTTCAAGCAAAAAGGCATTCTGCAACTCAACTTCGACTTGAAGTCCTATCTCTAAGAAAGATTGCGGAGAACACCAATGAGAACCTCATCACTAAACAGCTACACCTGGAAGCTATGAACGACATGCTAGGCCGGTCTCACAGCCTTGCTCAGAAGCTTGCGCAGCAGTTCCCCCGCAAGGCTAACCTTTCTTGAACTGTCTTGGAAGTGGTCTCGGTTCAGTATTATTTTGTTACGCTGCAATAGTGCCCAGTTTTTGTAATCTGCTTCTTCGTTGCGCTTTATGATCACTGGTGGCGAACTTCGATGCCCAGTGGATGTAATATACCTTAAATCCTTCACTGTATAGTTTAGGTTTATTCTTAGTTACTATGCTGTAATTTCTTTATTGTATAGAGTAAGTTTGTTCTTAATTCCTACTAGTTATTGCCATCATTCTCTATCTAAAAAAAATCAGATGTAGTCGACCGAGCCGAAACATTTGACTCTAACGGCCCTGGTTTTTAGCGGGCCACAATTGGGCCGGCCTGCGTCTTTCTTGGGCCTGAATGATTGGGGCCTTCACACTTTGCGCCAAGCCCACAACTTACACCGGCCTATCTTTTAGTTGGGCCTTTTGTGGACCCAGCGCTTAGTTTGGCCCAGGTAGCGTTGGGCCATTAACAGGCTGAATATTGTACAGACCTGTTACGGCCCAGATGAAACCATGGGCCTTTAGCAGGCCAAAATGCATGTTGGGCCTCAATTTTCACAAGTCGTCGACGGGCCTTCAGCAGGCTGAAATGTAGACCAGGCCTTTTTGGGCCCAGTTGGGTCACTGGCTATTACCAGGCCGAAACATATCTCGGGCCTTAGTTGGCCCACTGATATCATGGGCCTTTAAGAGACCGAAAGCTTAGTACAGGCATCAATGGGCCGAGTTATGCGACGGTCCTTTAACAGGCCAAAAGTCACATTGGGCTTAACTGTTGCCACCTTTATCACGGGTCGTTAGTGGACGCGATGTCCCGTCGGACCATATATGGCCCATGGGTAGCACGGGCCATTCCTAGACCGAAAGTCACACCGAGATGAAATGGGCCCATGTCTACATCGGGCCTCTAACAGGCCGAAGGTCACTAGGCTGTAACTGGGCCCAAATATTCGGCGAACAATTAACGGGCCAGATCTGGCTTCGGGCCGTAAATGGGCCCAAATATTCGGCAAGCAATTAACGGGCCAGATCTGGCTTCGGGCCGTAAATGGGCCTTTATTAAGCATGACATTATTGGGCTGGCCAACTAGTACCTAAGTAAGTACTACGGGCCTTTGACTGGGTCGACCTTTTTAACCTATATGGGCCTCTGTTGGGCCCAACCATGTGTCGACGTATAATAGGTATGTCTCCTCCAATGGACGGGCCACATCTGGCCCACTGACGAGCTGACAGGTGTTCCCTCCGGCCAATCAGATTTTTACACGTGGAAATTTCCCATTGGTCCAGGCTGTTAACGGGTTATCGGATGCAAAACCCGACCCGAAAGCTTAACGGCCTTCCGTTACGGTGAATGCCACGTGTCGGTCACCCTTGACGAAAGCACTTCTGTGACGCGCGATTTATCATCATGGAAGTGGACACTTCCATGATGATAATTTTGGTAATGTCATGGAACACTTCTACGACATCACATGTATCACTATCTTGATTCTGTCATAAAATCGTCATGGATGTACATGCATGACAAAAAACGTGACCTACTGTGACAAACACGTATCATCACGGAAGTGTATTTTTTTTGTAGTGTGACGACGCATCTCCTTAGGCCGCCTTCCTTCTATTTACCTGCTGACATTTGAGCATGGCCCCGCGGGGGTGTAAAGGGTGTTGATGGAGCTTCTTAATGATGTACCGAACCGTATTTGTGCCTTCCTGGGCTGCCTTTCCTTTATGCCGATTCAGTGTTCATAGCCCCCGAGCGAGGGTTGATCGTAATAGGTATGCTGGGTCGCGATGCCCGGGCAAGGCCAGGAGATGAACACCCCTAAGGCGAAAGTCGAGGGAAACACGTGCCTGCTGGCTTGTTCATGAGCACCGCTCGAGGGCTTAGATACTAGAGTCTTGGTGAGGTGGTGTGCATAGGGGCAGACCCGCGGCCGTTGCTACCTTAATGCCACTCGGGCTGGCCCAAGCGCAAGCACTGTGCCTAGCCCCCACTCGTGGGACGCTCAGGAGGGGGGCATCGGGCAGCCGTTGCTGCTTCTTCGAAAGAAATCCAAGAAGGGAAACACTGCAAGAAAAATCCCCAACCCGTCTCTAAGAAAATAGACAAAAACTTCAAGCTTTATTCAGGGAAATCAGAAACTCGGTTTACAAGAAAAAAGGAAAAAATTGCCATGTCCGACGCCTACATTAGTCTTCCCACCAGCGCGGAGCATGCGGCCTCCACTTGGGCATGGGCATAGCCGCTGTTCGATCGTTCCGCCAGCGTGGAGCATGTGGCTTCCACTTGGGCGTGGGTGGGAGCTCCCGCGAGGCCGTGGAATAGTGCATCGGGAGACTCCGGGGCGTGTACAACCCCACTCATTATTACATGAGAGTGTCACAGGTAGAACTTGCGGAGGTGCTGGATGTCTCATGTGTTCTACACGTGGACCCCGTCCTCTATCTCCAGGCGCGCGTCGCCTGGCCTCGAGACATGGGCAACCCTGAACAGGCCCTCCCACATGGACGCGAGCTTGTGGAGGCCCTCCCTGGAGAGGACCCACCTCAGGACAAGGTCTCTGACCTCGAGAGTCCAGTGGAGGATGTAACCGATGTGGAAGCACTGCAAGGCCTGCTAGTACCTCACGGCGCGGAGGAGGCCTGGCAGCTGGCCTCCTCGCCGAGCATGAGACCAGTTCCCCGCGAGGCATCCTGGCGTGCCTCATCGAATGCCAAGACTCACGGAGAACCATGCTTGATTTCAGACGGGAGGACCCCCTCGTCCCTGTAGACAAGGAAGAAGGGAGTCTCGCCGATGGGATTGGTCATGGTGGTGCATATGGGCCACAAGACGGACTATAGTTCGTCCAGCCAGCCCCTGCCGTAGGCCTCAACCTTCTTTTTGAAGCTCCTGGTCTTGAGGCCCCTGAGGACTTTTGCGTTGGCACGCATGGCCTGGTCGTTGCTCCGTGGGTGCACCACCGAAGCATAACATATATGCGTTCCAAGGTTAGCACAATATGACTTGAAGAGGTTGCTTGTAAATTGGGAGCCGTTGCTGGTGATGATACGGTTCGGGACTGATAACCCACAAGTATAGGGGATCGCAACAACTTTCGAGGGTAGAGTATTCAACCCAAATTTATTTATTCGACACAAGGGGAGCCAAAGAATATTCTTGAGTATTAGCAGTTGAGTTGTCAATTCAACCACACCTGGATAACATAGTATCTGCAGCAAATTGTTTAGTAGCAAAAGTGATATGATAATAATAGTAGCGGTAGCAAAAGTAAAGATAAATGTTTTTGGGTTTTTGTAGTAGTTGTAACAGTAGCAACGGAAAAGTAAATAAGCGAAGAACAATATATGAAAAGCTCGTAGGCAATGGATCAGTGATGGATAATTATGCCGGATGCGATTCCTCATGCAATATTTATAACATAGGGTGATATAGAACTAGCTCCAATTCATCAGTGTAATGTAGGCATGTATTCCATAAATGGTCATACGTGCTTATGGAAAAGAACTTGCATGACATCTTTTGTCCTACCCTCCAGTGTTCAGCGGGGTCCTTACGGAAACTAAGGGATATTAAGGCCTCCTTTTAATGGAGAACTGGAACAAAGCATTAACACATAGTGAATAGAGGAACTCCTCAAACTACGGTCATCACCGAGAAGTATCCTGATTATTGTCACTTCAGGGTTGTTGGATCATAACACATAATAGGTGACTATAGACATGCAAGATCGGATCAAGAACACACATATATTCATGAAAACATATTAGGTTCAGATCTGAAATCGTGGCACTCGGGCCCTAGTGACAAGCATTAAGCATAGCAAAGTCATAGCAACATCAATCTCAGAACATAGTGGATACTAGGGATCAAACCGTAACAAAACTAACTTGATTACATGGTAAATCTCATCCAACCCATCGCCGTCCAGCAAGCCTATGATGGAATTACTCATGCATGGCGGTGAGCATCATGAAATTGGTGATGGAGGATGGTTGATGATGATGACGGCGACGAATCCCCCTCTCCGGAGCCCTGAACGGACTCCAGATCAGCCCTCCCGAGAGAAACTTGGGCTTGGCGGCGGCTCCGTGTCGTGAAACGCGATGAAATTTTCTCCTTGATTTTTTTCTCCCCGAGACGGAATATATGGAGTTGGAGTTCAGGTCGGAGGAGGTCCAGGGGGCCCACGATATAGGGGGCCGCGCCCTGGGGGGGGGGGCGCCCACCTGTCTCGTGGACAGGCCGTGGGCCTCCTGGCACTAATTCTTTCGCAAAAAATTCTTATTAAATCTGAAAAGTGCCTCCGTGGATTTCCAGGTCATTCCGAGAACTTTTCTTTTCTACACATAAAACAACATCATGGCAGTTCTGCTGAAAACAGCGTCAGTCTGGGTTAGTTTCATTCAAATCATGCAAGTTAGAGTCCAAAACAAGGGCAAAAGTATTTTTAAAAGTAGATACGTTGGAGACGTATCAACTCCCCCAAGCTTAAACCTTTGCTTGTCCTCAAGCAATTCAGTTGATTCAATTGAAAGTGATAAAGAAAAACTTTTACAAACTCTGTTTGCTCTTGTTGTTGTAACATGAAAAGCCAGCATTCAACTTTCAGCAAATATTATGAACTAAACATACTAACAATAACACCTAGGTCTCACAATTACTCATATCAATAACATAATCAGCTAGCGAGCCATAATAATAAAACTCGGATGACAAATGAGGGAGTCCTGGACTAGGGGGTGTCCGGACAGCCGGACTATCATCATCCGCCGGACTCCAAGACTATGAAGATACAAGATTGAAGACTTCGACCCGTGTCCGGATGGCACTTTCCTTGGCGTGGAAGGCAAGCTTGGCAATACGGATATGTAGATCTCCTACCATTGTAACCGACTCTGTGTAACCCTAGCCCTCTCCGGTGTCTATATAAACCGGAGGGCTTTAGTCCATAGGACACAACATCCATTACAACAATCATACCATAGGCTAGCTTCTAGGGTTTAGCCTCCTTGATCTCGTGGTAGATCCACTCTTGTAATACACATCATCAATAATAATCAAGCAGGACGTAGGGTTTTACCTCCATCAAGAGGGCCCGAACCTGGGTAAAACATCGTGTCCCTTGTCTCCTGTTACCATCCGCCTAGATGCACAGTTCGGGACCCCCTACCCGAGATCCGCCGGTTTTGACACCGACATTGGTGCTTTCATTGAGAGTTCCTCTGTGTCGTCACCGATAGGCTTGATGGCTTCTTCAACCAACAACAACGCTGTCCAGGGTGAGACTTTCCTCCCCGGATAGATCTTCATATTCGGCGGCTTCGCACTGCGGGCCAATTCGCTTGGCCATCTGGAGCAGATTGAAAGCTACGCCCCTGGTCATCAGGTCAGGTTCGGAAGCCTAAACTTCACGACCGACATCCACGGGGACTTGATCTTCGACGGACTAGAGCCATAGCCAAGCATGCCGCGCTGTCACGATGGGCATGATTTAGCTCTGCCGCCGGACAGTACCTTGGAGGCCGCACATGAATCCGCTCCGACCCTTAGTCCGGAGCCGATCGCACAAATCGACGACCGGTGGCTGGACACCGCCTCGGGGGCTGCAACTTCCATGGCGATGGAGCCGAACACTAGCCTTGTCCCTTGTAAAGCCCGTGACTCCGAGGTGCCGAACTCCCTGCCGGACTCCGAACCTCCCGCGCCCCTGCCAATCGAATCTGATTGGGCGCCGATCATGGAGTTCACCGCCACGGACATCTTTCAACACTCGCCCCTTAGCGACATCTTAAATTCGCTAAAGCATCTCTCGTTATCCGGAGAACCCTGGTGTCACATCCCTGGTCCTGTTATGCACTAGGCTAGACCTCATGTGAGCATCATGTTTTAATTCAAATGAAATTTGAATTGAGGAATTTTCAAAGCCTCAGAAACCTTCTAAAAATGATCAACATTAAAATCTCCTCAAAGAAGTCCAAGAAAATGTTCCTCTTAGTCTCTGAAAATATTGCAAAGAGGTAAAACTCAAAACAATATTTTTGGTATCTCAGAGTTAATTATCTTGGGCCTTTGAATTAAATAAATAACTATTTGTATTGGATATATATTTCTTAATTAATTAATATATGTCCAATAATTCTGATCTTGATGAAGGGCTTGGGAATAATCCTACTAGTCCCTACCATAAATATCAGAAGCAATAAAAATGATTTAGTGTCTAAAACTAAATCAAAACAAACTACAAAAAATAGAAAACAGAATTAAATAGAAATAAAAGAGGGAGAGAGAAAACTTACCTGGCGCTCACCTCAGCCCACCTGGCCCAGCTCCTCCAGCCGGCCCAGCCCACCGCCGCTTCTCCCCCTGTCGTCTTCCTCCCCCTCGCCCCGAAGCTACTCGGTGGCGCGCGCGGCCACGCGCCCCGGCCACCTCCTCCCTCCCAGCCTGCTTGGCTCCTCCTCGACGCCCCGGTGACGCCACGCGGCCCCCTCGACCCTCTCCTACTCTCCCCGTGCCCCTCTCCTCTCTCTCCCCGGAACACTCTCCCCCTCCTCTGTTCTCCTCACCGAACGCGCCCGCCGCCGCCGACGAGAACCACCGTGGCCACCGGCCACCCCACGCCTCACCGACGCCCCAGGAAGCTCCGCCCCGACCCCCTCTTCCTCCCCACCGATCCACGGCCCTCCGGAAGC
>NC_057807.1:191194157-191230531 GCF_018294505.1 Triticum aestivum
AGAACCACCGTGGCCACCAGCCACCCCACGCCTCACCGACGCCCCAGGAAGCTCCGCCCCGACCCCCTCTTCCTCCCCACCGATCCACGGCCCTCCGGAAGCCCTGCAGCGTCGCCCTCAAGCTCTCCCCCAACCTTCGGCCGCCGGCGAACTTTCGAGGATTCGCGAGCTCTAGCCCCTCCCCGGCCTCGCCGTTGCCTCCACCAGATCCGCTGTGAGCTACTCTTCCATTCCCCCTCCTCCTCGCGCTCGTTCCCGTAATCTAGCCGCCCTTTTCACCGGAGCCGATTGCTCCTCGCCGCCGGCCATGGCATGGCCGTGGCCACAGCCACCGTAGCTTGCTCCCGAGCCCACCAGCGTGCTCACCGCAACCTTAGGAACCCAAAGCACCTAACCACTCGTCCTCCCGTGCACCGCAGCGCCGGTCCCGCGAACCCCGAGCTCCGGCCGCCGCCTCGGGCTCCATTCCGGCGAACCCCGGCCACCCCCGCACCTCCCGTTGGTCCCCCTAGATGCGCACGGGCACGGGCTACCTCCTGGTGCCCTTGGCGCGTCGATCCGTCGCCTCTGGCGTAACTCCGGCGAGCCACCGCCGCTCTGGGTCGTCCCCGTCGTCCAACTGCCGGCAAATCCGACGTGGCCGGTCATTAGGGCCTAACCACCCCGCTAACCCAGGCCTAGGGCCACTGACAGGTGGGCCCTACCGTTTAATTAACCCGGCTAACAATTTAGTTAAGTTAATTAAACTCTGTTAAATCACTGTGCAGCTGACATGTGGGTCCCACAGGTCAGATTTGACTTGGACAACGCCGTTGACTTGCTGACGTCACTGTGAAGTCATGCTGACGCAGTAATAGGTTTTCTGGATTTATTTTTATTCAGGAATTTCAGAAAATGATTAAAACTTCAATAAATCATAGAAATTCAACCGTAACTCCAAATTCAATAATTTATATATGAAAAATTATCTGAAAAATTCAAGGAATCCATCTATACCATTTTCATGCATGTTAGAACAACTTATAGCTGCTGTTTAGCACAAATCAATTAAATGGCATTTGAATAATCACATATGGAGTTTGAATTTGAATCTTGTATTCAAACCAACTTCATTTAATCTGTTGCTAGTTGCATTAGCTCAAAACACATTCATATTGCCATGTCATGAGCATGCATCATATTGTGCATTGCATTGATTGTATTTCTTCTTTGTTGCCGGTATCTGTTCCCTCCCGGTAGACGATGTTCCGACGTTGTGATCTTTGACACTGATGAAGACTCAATGTTATCTTCAGAAGTGCCAGGCAAGCAAAACCCCCTTGTTCATTCCGATACAATCCCACTCTCTCGCTCCTGCTCTCTTTTACTGCACTAGGACAACAACGATTCATCTGTTACTTGCTGCGGTAGCTGAACCCCTTTATCCTTTGCATGACCTGTCATTCCACAGTAAATAGATGAAACCCACTAGCATGAGTAGGAGTTGTTTGAGACCTGTTGTGCCTACTAATTCTTGCTTGTTTGCCATGCCTGCTACTGCTTAGAGTTGAGTCAGGTCTGATTCATCGGGGATGAATCAGAGGCGTGTGAACATGTCCTACTGTGTGTGAGCTAAGTGTGTGAACACGTTTTGGTAAAGGTAGCGGTGAGAGGCCATGTAGGAGTACATGGTGGGTTGTCTCATTGCAGCCATCCTCAGGAACTGAGTTCTGTGTTTGTGATCCATGATTTAGCTACTACCACACATTGGGCCCGAAACCAATGGACCCTCTCGGCTTCTTAATCACCCTTGTCCTCTGTCCAGGAGTTGCAAGTAGTTTCTGGTGTTTGTAGTATGCTGGAGGCCGTACGCAGCGCTGACCGTAGGGGTGGGCTGTGATGCGGTAGGCACGTGGCACGGTGTACCGGGTGCCCGTTTGGTGTCTCGGGAACCCTGTTCACATCGTTTGGGGCTGTGAGCGAAACTCCGGCCGGATCTCCTCATGGATGGAACCCGAATAGGCGATAAACTTGGACTAGAGACTTAGGTGATTAGGTAGGTCGTGGCCGACACCCACGTTGGGCTTCCGCTTGAAGGTTGCCGAGTACATGTCGTGTAAACGACGGTAAGTGGTGAGAGCGTGTATGAAGAAGTACACCCCTGCAGGGTTAACCTAATCTATTCGAATAGCCGTGTCCGCGGAAAAGGACTTCTGGATTGCTTATATCAGTTCATAGACAAGTGAAAGTGGATACTCTAAAATACGCAAGATAAGCGTGAGTGCTATGGATGGCGTTCTCGTAGGGAGACGGGAGCGGATCCATAGTGGTGTATTGATATGGTGAATATGTGGACTCGTGTGCGCCACCTCAAAGAGTTACTTGCAATCGTAGTTCAGGATAGCCACCGAGTCAAAGCTGGCTTGCTGCAGTTAAACCCCACCATCCCCTTTGTTGATAATGATGCATATGTAGTTAGTTCTGATGTAAGTCTTGCTAGGTACATTTGTACTCACGTTTGCCTATTTTATGTTTTGCAGAGAGACTTCAGTCTCACTAGTAGTTCCACGTGGGCTTCGACGTTTAGCTTGTTACCTCAGCTACGATCTTGTGCCCTCGGCAGGACCTGGTAGATAGTCAGGCTTCTCAGCCTTTTTCATTTCTAGATGTCTGTACTCAGACATGTTAAGCTTCCGCATGTGCTTGACTTGTATGCTCTGATTGTTGGGTCATGGGACCCATGTTTGTAATATCTTGCTCCTCGGAGCCTATTGGATAAATACTTGTGTCGTAGAGTCATGTTGTGATGCCTTGTTGTATTTGCACATATCGAGCATATTGTGTGTATGATTGAAATGCTTGGTATGTGTGGGATCTGGCTATCTAGTTGTTTATCCTTAGTAGCCTCTCTTACCTGGAAATGTCTCCTAGTGTTTTCACTGAGCCATGGTAGCTTGCTACTGCTTCGGAACACTTAGGCTGGCCGGCATGTGTCCTTCTTCGTTCCTGTGTCTGTCCGTTCGGGGAAATGTCACGCGATGAATACCGGAGTCCTGTTAGCCTGCTACAGCCCGGTTCACCGGAGTCCTGCTAGCCCAGTGCTACAGCCTGGATTCACTCGCTGATGACCGACACGTTCGATGCTGGGTCATGGATGCCTGTCCCTGTAAGTTCGTGCCACTTTGGGTTTACGACTAGCCATGTCAGCCCGGGCTCCTTATCATATGGATGCTAGCAACACTGTCATATACGTGTGCCAAAAGGCGCAAACGTTACCGGGCAAAGGTAAGGCGACACCCGTGGGAATACCGTGCGTGAGGCCGCAAAGTGATATGAGGTGTTACATGCTAGATCGATGTGGCGTTGAGTCGGGGTCCTAACAGCGTTGGTATTAGAGCTTGACTGCCTGTAAGATTACCAAGCCAAACTGGTCGATGTTGAGTCTAGAAATTCTTTAGTTATATGTAGGGGAATTGATTGTGGGCTGGAACGTAAGGCTCTTTTTACTCCTTATACCTCATGGCCTTCTGATCTGAGTCATCATCTTCTCTTCTACGGGGATTAAGAACTAGGCTATCTCTTCTTTCTATTTGGATCACGTGTTACTAATCAGTGGACTTATAAGATTGTTGGATTTAAGTCTCAGTTCAGTTCCTACTACTTCCGTATGTTAATTGTTGATCTCGAAACCTTGATATTGTGCTTCTGAGTGGTTATGCCACCATTTTTGTGAATGTCTCAAATCTTTTCTGAGCATTTACAACCGTTATGCTGTCCGAGTCATCCCAGGTTTCTAAGTAGTCTGATGCATTTGCAAATCCTTTCTTCCCATTTCAATGTTCCTTTGGGCCAGATTAACCACACTAATCAGTGAGTTGAGGTACTCCGTTACCTTGACATATATGTTGGAGATATTATTATGACCCTAGGTGTCTTAGGGGATCATCTAGTAATTTAGCCATGATTTGTGTTCCCAGTGTGATGATTCTGGCCATCATTCTCGAAAGCATCCCGTGATGCTACTTAGTAATAGGTATTCTGTTCCTGGGTTCTTGAACCCGAGATTCACTCTACCTACTTCATGTTGATAGTAATTGCTAGTGCCTTTAGGATATTAGTAACCTTTGCGATAGTCCTTGAAGTCCGTGGTATCTTCTTCTTCCAAATACCATGAACTACTTACGGCAGAAGTTCCTCGTTGAACTGAAATATCACAACAGGATTATTCTTGATGAGTTCTCCATTATATATTGTGGCTCTGCCAGTTCTACCTTTCTGCATGGGTTATCCGGAAGAAATATGTTGAACTTCGTTCGACATGCTAATCCATGCATCCACAACTCAGAAAATCATATGTTCTTTTGAGTTGTCCCATCTTAGTTGTTTCCGACCCTCGCCTATCAATTGATAGTCAAGAGTATGCGTGCATTCGTTCGTCGATGCCTATTACCCTTGTGGTCCGCCAAGCCATTCTATTTCAGAATGAATAGGAGAAACAAACTCCAGAATCTCATCCATATCTAGGATTGGGTCAAAGCAATTGTATTCCGCAGATCAAAATGCCAATCCAGCTTCTGGTCTGTTCTACCTTGAAGTATTACCATCTTTATATCAGGAATATCATGGGAATTGCACACCATCTTATGAATTCTTGATGCAGTAATACTTCTGATCATCATTGATAATTTCTCGGTTTCCGTGTTATTGTAACCGTAATGCCGACAAATGAATCATGGCGTGTGAAATCAATACTGCTAGCAACTCCATTGCTTGGTAGTTAAATGGACGATAACCTCATTCTTAGCGTGTTGATTATTGAATCGTCACCCTAAGGTTGATTGTGCTACCTAGTCCTTATTTCTGGTGCACTCTCCGATCAGTGAGTTAGGATAGTGCCAATCCTTGCTTAGTTGATCATATCGTCTTGCCCTGAAAAGTAAGATTGTTCTCGAGCTTAGTAACATACCGGTGGTTCATGATATTCCAAATTTCTTCTCGGAAGTATCACCAGGTTGTCGCCTGACTGCTATGTTGATCTCGTGATGAAGTTGGGTTCTTGTGAACCACCTTCTCTCCAAAAATCGGTGTTAGATATCCATGAGCTAGTTGGTTAAGCTAGACAACAACTTGGAGAGTTGGAAGATAAAAGCTTGCCTGACTTAGTTCATTCCAAAGGGATATTCTTGTGTAGGGTGTGCTGAAGAAAGATGATATCTTCATCGATTGGTCCTTGTGATCAGTTGCTGGACCTATTGTCTTATCAATCCTTTGATTTGAGTGTGGGCTATCGTCAAATCAAATCAGTACCAACGATGCTCGTAATGTTGTCTTATTCGTGGTTGATCCCTCGAGCATACACCATTACATCTTTGGTCTGACCAATGCTATCACCGTGTTCACTTAACTATGGAATTCCTTTTAAAAGGAAACCTAGATGAATTGTTGTTGAGCCCATTGGCAACATCCTTATCTCCTCCATGATGTTGTTGAACATTAAGCTAGTGTTGGAAACTTTTGAAAGCATTTTCTTCATGCTAGCTCATGAAGTATTTGTTTTATGAAAGGAGTGACTTCCTCTTATACACGTGCATTTGGTGAAAGTTGCCGCCGTGAATTTGAGAAAGATTGTTTTGTTTCCTTTGGAATCATCCCAAATCAGTCATGCACACGTGCGAAGTATTCTGTAGTCTGGAGACTTGCAACCTTCATTCTATATGTGTCCCTAGCACACTAAGCCACTGATTGACTTGTTCAAGGAAAAGAAGTCTATGCTTGGGATCTAATCCATGGACTTGCGTAAATACTTCGATATCCTCGATGATGGTTCTCCACCTGAACTCGGTAGTGTTTAATTATAAGACTGCTACGTGGCCATGCTTGTCTGGGACAACGTGTTCGCATGTTTGTAGCAGAACCAGCTCATGTTTTGGAGCTTACTATCGTAGCTCACTCCCCGAGAATCCCGCAACATTATCTCGTCCATTTGTGTTGCAAACTTTCATTTTTCTTTCTAGACTTGATGAGTCTGGGATATCCTGACACCAACCAGATCTGAATCTCAGGCAGATGTGATGGTTGGAACATTTCCCAAGAATTATAATATTGGTCTCTCAATAACCGGCAAGGTGGATGTCGTGGCCAACACACCCATCCGGTAGACCTATTATTATAGTATCTTGTTTGAGGAAGTTGGCCACCTCCCCATAGGGATTTCGTAGGATTACTCCCTAGTTGCCCCTATGGATTTCTGTGTTCCGAAGTCCGACCTTTTTACTTGATGTTCTAGATATCAAACCATATCTATGGGTGGATTACGCTAGCACATCAAGGAGAACATTAGAAGCGGAGTGCTAAATGTCTCTCGGTCGATCATCCAGATTTTATTTGCTTGGCCTCGCTAAGGTGAAATCTGAGAAAGTGTTATCCTCCTTCGCATCTGCATCATCCATCGCTATTCATCATGGTAGTATGTTGTGTTGTCAGCACCCTTGACGCGGTTGTTGATAAAACCTTGATGATTGTGGAAATGCTCAAGTTCTTGAGAGCACGCACAAGCGCTACGTGTTATCATCGGCTCTAATTGGGATGCTCTCAGTTCCCTCGGCAATGATATGACCTTCTCAAACAGTGAATTCACTCTCTATTGTTGGGTTCTTCCCCAGTTACCAGAATCATTCCCAGTATTTGCATTTTGTTCCCAGCTTGCACCGCCAATGTGCCATTCTACCATGGGTCTCTTCCATTTCCGGTGATAAGCAAATTCATCCATTACGTTGTCTTCAACAAGGTAATCCACATCATCCAAGTCCGAGTATGCCATTCTACCGACCCCCTCCAAACGATCGCTCGAGAATTGTCCTAGGCTGGTTTAAAGAGTTTCAATGATCTCTGAATCAAAGGTAATTCTTTTGCCACTTAAGGGGATATATCTACGAATCACCCCCCCCCCTCCAGGATGTCTCGCTAAGGTATCATGGCAACTCAACTCCTCGCTACGTTGACAACCGTTCACCACCTTCTTAGGTGTGGAATCGTTGTCTACCTAGTAAACCTTCGACATCTGTTCCACTCCATTCCTCTAGAGGTGTGCTTTGTCTCTCAGCTTGAGAGATGTTGCTATGTCCCATTCCGTGAGTTAATCCTGAGTTGTTCGTTTTTTGAGAAGATTAATTCTTCTAGAGTTTTCCTTCCCTCTTCTTGTCATGTTAGTTGGAGTTCTCAGAGAAAGACTTCGAGACAATGATGGTGATCGAATCAACGCTCTTATGAAGTGCACCCTAGATCGTGAAGATTATACTAGTTGCGTTTCCCCTTCACCTTACCCTACGATTGAATCTCGGGACGAGATTTTTGTTTAGTGGGGGTGAGTTGTCACATCCCTGGTCCTGTTATGCACTAGGCTAGACCTCATGTGAGCATCATGTTTTAATTCAAATGAAATTTGAATTGAGGAATTTTCAAAGCCTCAGAAACCTTCTAAAAATGATCAACATTAAAATCTCCTCAAAGAAGTCCAAGAAAATGTTCCTCTTAGTCTCTGAAAATATTGCAAAGAGGTAAAACTCAAAACAATATTTTTGGTATCTCAGAGTTAATTATTTTGGGCCTTTGAATTAAATAAATAACTATTTGTATTGGATATATATTTATTAATTAATTAATAGATGTCCAATAATTCTGATCTTGATGAAGGGCTTTGGAATAATCCTACTAGTCCCTACCATAAATATCAGAAGCAATAAAAATGATTTAGTGTCTAAAACTAAATCAAAACAAACTACAGAAAATAGCAAACAGAATTAAATAGAAATAAAAGAGGGAGAGAGAAAACTTACCTGGCGCTCACCTCAGCCCACCTGGCCCAGCTCCTCCAGCCGGCCCAGCCCACCGCCGCTTCTCCCCCTGTCGTCTTCCTCCCCCTCGCCCCGAAGATGCTCGGTGGCGCGCGCGGCCACGCGCCCCGGCCACCTCCTCCCTCCCATCCTGCTTGGCTCCTCCTCGACGCCCCGGTGACGCCACGCGGCCCCCTCGACCCTCTCCTACTCTCCCCGTGCCCCTCTCCTCTCTCTCCCCGGAACACTCTCCCCCTCCTCTATTCTCCTCACCGAACGCGCCCGCCGCCGCCGACGAGAACCACCGTGGCCACCGGCCACCCCACGCCTCACCGACGCCCCAGGAAGCTCCGCCCCGACCCTCTCTTCCTCCCCACCGATCCACGGCCCTCCAGAAGCCCTGCAGCGTCGCCCTCAAGCTCGCCCCCATCCTTCGGCCGCCGGCGAACTTTCGAGGATTCGCGAGCTCCAGCCCCTCCCCGGCCTCGCCGTTGCCTCCACCAAATCTGCTGTGAGCTACTCTTCCATTCCCCCTCCTCCTCGCGCTCGTTACCGTAATCTAGCCGCCCTTTTCACCAGAGCCGATTGCTCCTCGCCGCCGGCCATGGCATGGCCGTGGCCACAGCCACCGCAGCTTGCTCCCGAGCCCACCAGCGTGCTCACCGCAACCTTAGGAACCCAAAGCACCTAACCACTCGTCCTCTCGTGCACCGCAGCGCCGGTCCCGCGAACCCCCGAGCTTCGGCCGCCGCCTCGGGCTCCATTCCGGCGAACCCCGGCCACCCCCGCACCTCCCGTTGGTCCCCCTAGATGCGCATGGGCACGGGCTACCTCCTGGTGCCCTTAGCGCGTCGATCCGTCGCCTCTGGCGTAACTCCGGCGAGCCACCGCCGCTCTGGGTCGTCGCCGTCGTCCAACCGCCGGCAAATCCGACGTGGCCGGTCATTAGGGCCTAACCACCCCGCTAACCCAGGCCTAGGGCCACTGACAGGTGGGCCCTACCGTTTAATTAACCCGGCTAACAATTTAGTTAAGTTAATTAAACTCTGTTAAATCACTGTGCAGCTGACATGTGGGTCCCACAGGTCAGATTTGACCTGGACAACGCCGTTGACTTGCTGACGTCACTGTGAAGTCATGCTGACGCAGTAATAGGTTTTCTGGATTTATTTTTATTCAGGAATTTCAGAAAATGATTAAAACTTCAATAAATCATAGAAATTCAACCGTAACTCCAAATTAAATAATTTATATATGAAAAATTATCAGAAAAATTCAAGGAATCCATCTGTACCATTTTCATGCATGTTAGAACAACTTATAGCTGCTGTTTAGCACAAATCAATTAAATGGCATTTGAATAATCACATATGGAGTTTGAATTTGAATCTTGTATTCAAACCAACTTCATTTAATCTGTTGCTAGTTGCATTAGCTCAAAACACATTCATATTGCCATGTCATGAGCATGCATCATATTGTGCATTGCATTGATTGTATTTCTTCTTTGTTGCCGGTATCTGTTCCCTCCCGGTAGACGATGTTCCGACGTTGTGATCGTTGACACTGATGAAGACTCAATGTTATCTTCAGAAGTGCCAGGCAAGCAAAACCCCCTTGTTCATTCCGATACAATCCCACTCTCTCGCTCCTGCTCTCTTTTACTGCATTAGGAAAACAACGATTCATCTGTTACTTGCTGCGGTAGCTGAACCCCTTTATCCTTTGCATGACCTGTCATTCCACAGTAAATAGATGAAACCCACTAGCATGAGTAGGATTTGTTTGAGCCCTGTTGTGCCTACTCATTCTTGCTTGTTTGTCATGCCTGCTACTGCTTAGAGTTGAGTCAGGTCTGATTCATCGGGGATGAATCAGAGGCGTGTGAACATGTCCTACTGTGTGTGAGCTAAGTGTGTGAACACGTTTTGGTAAAGGTAGCGGTGAGAGGCCATGTAGGAGTACATGGTGGGTTGTCTCATTGCAGCCGTCCTCAGGAACTGAGTTCTGTGTTTGTGATCCATGATTCAGCTACTACCACGCATTGGGCCCGAAACCAATGGACCCTCTCGGCTTCTTAATCACCCTTGTCCTCTGTCCAGGAGTTGCAAGTAGTTTCTGGTGTTTGTAGTATGCTGGAGGCCGTACGCAGCGCTGACCGTAGGGGTGGGCTGTGATGCGGTAGGCACGTGGCACGGTGTACCGGGTGCCCGTTTGGTGTCTCGGGAACCCTGTTCACATCGTTTGGGGCTGTGAGCGAAACTCCGGCCGGATCTCCTCATGGATGGAACCCGAATAGGCGATAAACTTGGACTAGAGACTTAGGTGATTAGGTAGGTCGTGGCCGACACCCACGTTGGGCTTCCGCTTGAAGGTTGCCGAGTACATGTCGTGTAAACGACGGTAAGTGGTGAGAGCGTGTATGAAGAAGTACACCCCTGCAGGGTTAACCTAATCTATTCGAATAGCCGTGTCCGCGGAAAAGGACTTCTGGATTGCTTATATCAGTTCATAGACAAGTGAAAGTGGATACTCTAAAATACGCAAGATAAGCGTGAGTGCTATGGATGGCGTTCTCGTAGGGAGACGGGAGCGGATCCATAGTGGTGTATTGATATGGTGAATATGTGGACTCGTGTGCGCCACCTCAAAGAGTTACTTGCAATCGTAGTTCAGGATAGCCACCGAGTCAAAGCTGGCTTGCTGCAGTTAAACCCCACCATCCCCTTTGTTGATAATGATGCATATGTAGTTAGTTCTGATGTAAGTCTTGCTGGGTACATTTGTACTGACATTTGCCTATTTTATGTTTTGCAGAGAGACTTCAGTCTCACTAGTAGTTCCACGTGGGCTTCGACGTTTAGCTTGTTACCTCAGCTACGATCTTGTGCCCTCGGCAGGATCTGGTAGATAGTCAGGCTTCTCAGCCATTTTCATTTCTAGATGTCTGGACTCAGACATGTTAAGCTTCCGCATGTGCTTGACTTGTATGCTCTGATTGTTGGGTCATGGGACCCATGTTTGTAATATCTCGCTCCTCGGAGCCTATTGGATAAATACTTGTGTCGTAGAGTCATGTTGTGATGCCTTGTTGTATTTGCACATATCGAGCATATTGTGTGTATGATTGAAATGCTTGGTATGTGTGGGATCTGGCTATCTAGTTGTTTATCCTTAGTAGCCTCTCTTACCGGGAAATGTCTCCTAGTGTTTCCACTGAGCCATGGTTGCTTGCTACTGCTTCGGAACACTTAGGCTGGCCGGCATGTGTCCTTCTTCGTTCCTATGTCTGTCCCTTCGGGGAAATGTCACGCGATGAATACCGGAGTCCTGTTAGCCCGCTACAACCCGGTTCACCGGAGTCCTGCTAGCCCAGTGCTACAGCCTGGATTCACTCGCTGATGACCGACACGTTCGATGCTGGGTCATGGATGCCTGTCCCTGTAAGTTCGTGCCACTTTGGGTTTACGACTAGCCATGTCAGCCCGGGCTCCTTATCATATGGATGCTAGCGACACTGTCATATACGTGTGCCAAAAGGCGCAAACGGTCCCGGGCAAAGGTAAGGCGACACCCGTGGGAATACCGTGCGTGAGGCCGCAAAGTGATATGAGGTGTTACATGCTAGATCGATGTGGCATTGAGTCGGGGTCCTGACACCTGGCCGGACTACGGCCAGGATGGTTGGGATGCGGACGACGAAGAAATTCAAAGCCCACCCACCACCCACTTTGTAGGCACTGTCGACGATTTAACCGACATACTAGACTAAGACTCCAAGGAAATCGGCGGTATGGACGATGATGCCGGAGACGATCAAGAACCAGCGCCTACAGGGCACTGGAGGACCACCCCAATGCATGACGTATATATGGTGGATACCCCAAAAGGAAGCGACGACGAGGAACAAAGGGGCGTGACCAAGGATAATCCCGCCGATAAACAACCAAAATGGCGACGCAAGCGCCGCCCTAAGCCCCGCCTCGGCAAAGACAGCATTCCTAATGACCCAGCGTTAGAGCAGGGCAAACCAGTGGACGACGAACACGCAACCAAGCAACCGTCCGAACAAGACGAATCGGATAATCAATCCATCCCCGGCGAAACCAACAGTCCGGACGACCTCACGCCGGACACACCACCGGAGCATAAGAACCTTCACGGAAGACTCGTCACCACCGCAAGAAGCTTGAAGAAGGAAAAACGGAAGCTCAAAACAGCGGAAGATATACTCAGAATGAGGTGGAGCAAAGTACTCAAAACCGTAGACAAATATGGCAATGGCCATCAATCAAAGAGCTACCCGAAGCGCAAGCTGCTGCCAGAATTTGACGAGGAAGCCATAGAGCCACCACAGTCAAAAATTAAAGAAGCCGCATGGCCGGATAGATGACCAGATGACAGGCCAAAAGCGACCAGCGGCGCCGCACTCAAACCGACTCATGATCCTGGGAAAACAGATGGCCCAGCCAGGTCCATTTACGGGCCAAAAAAGAGGGCCCCGGGAAGCATCACAACACGTCAAGTGTTCGAAGACAGCGGCACACCCAAATACAGGGGTGCCGCAAACCCACTATGTTTCACCGATGAGGTGCTGGATCATGAATTTCCAGCAGGGTTCAAACCCATAAACATAGAGGCATACGACGGAACAACAGACCCTGGAGTCTGGATAGAGGATTACATACTACACATACATATGGCTAGAGGAGATGATCTCCACGCCATAAAATATCTACCCCTCAAGCTCAAAGGGCCAGCTCGGCACTGGCTCAAAAGCCTCCTAGAAAACACTGTTGGAAGTTGGGAAGAGCTCGAGGACGCGTTTAGAGCAAATTTTCAAGGGACTTATGTCCGCCTTCCGGATGCAGACGATCTAAGTCATATAACTCAACAGCCCTGAGAGTCAGCGCGCAAATTCTAGAACAGGTTCCTTACTAAAAAGAACCAAATAGTCGACTGTCTGGACGCTGAAGCCTTAGCAGCTTTCAAACAGAACGTCCGAGACGAATGGCTCGCCAGACAACTCGGCCAAGAGAAACCGAGGACAATGTCCGCGTTAACAAGCCTCATGACCCGCTTTTGCGCAGGGGAGGACAGCTGGCTAGCAAGATGCAGCACCAGCGACCCGAGTACATCCGAGATTAGAGATGGAAACGGAAAATCACGGCGCAGAAAGGATCAGCGCCGGAATAAAGAAAAAAGCCCAAAGAATACGGCGGTCAACGCCGGATTCAAAAGCTCGCGGCCAAACAACAAAACACTGCCTCTTAAGGATAACAGTGATGAGCTATCCAACTTAAACAAAATTTTGGATTGGATATGTCAAATCCACAGTACCCCCGGAAGGCCTGCAAACCACACCCACCGAGATTGTTGGGTTTTCAAACAGTCCGGCCGACTAAACGCCGAACACAAGGGGCTCGATGCATCAAGCGAGGATGATGATAACCCCCACCAGCAGAGCACCGGAAAACAAAAGACTTTCCCACAAGAAGTCAAAACAGTAAACTCACTTCATGTGATATTACGGAAAAACAATGCGGAACCCTGAAGTTGGATGTCAAAACCAGTCACTTTCGACCACCTGGATTATTCCAGAAGCATTCGGAACGCAGGATGGACTGCTCTGATATTGGATCCTATAATCGACGGACTACAATTTACACAAGTCATGATGGACGGCGGCAGCGATTAAAACCTGCTATATCCGAACACAATCCGCAAGTTGGGGATAGACCTTACTAAAATTCGACATAGCCGCACTCCCTTTAAAGGAGTGACGCCAGGCCCTTACGCCAAGTGCACAGGCTCCTTATTACTAGAAGTTGTGTTCGGGTCACCGGACAACTTCCGACGCGAAAAGCTAATCTTCCATGTCGCCCCATTCAAAAGTAGCTATCAAGCACTACTGGGGCGTGAAGCTTTTGTCCGCTTCAACGCAATACCACATTACGCGTCTCTTACACTCAAAATGTCCGGTCCACGAGGCATCATTTCATTAAGAGGGTCATTCAAAGACCCCGGACACGGATAGACGAGTCCGGCATAAATAAGCTAGGGGCTCCCTAGCCGCACACCCCTTCACAGGGGGCTGCGCATATAAGCAACAATGGGCTAATACAGGCTCAACTTTATTAATTTATTATCATTTTAATCTTTATGCACTTTTCGCACGATTTCTTTCTAAGTTCCTCTCTTTTTTACAGATGAACACTGTGCACACCCGTCCAGGATAACGGCACAACGGAGACACAGGCGCAGACGTGCAGTAGGGACCCGTTGCTAGGATTCTTTTCAGATTAAGACCCTGCGTAAACCTTTTTTACTGTCTCTTGTTGCTATAATCCCCCGGTTTTTCATGATAACCAGAGAGGATACTGACATTTTGGCATCGGCCCTGTCAGAGGGCCTCGCCCGTACCTGGACACAAGGGGCTTAGGGCATTGTTTCGCCCGTTATTATAAAAGACCGAACACCTTAGGGAGTGTTCGGCGTCTCGAGTTAGGCCTTATATGCATCAGCTCCGAATCATGTCTTTGGTCAAATGTTGGGTTTGCCCGGCTCCTGTGTTTTGCTGCCTTACGTTCCGTATCATCGGCTAACGCGGCACCAGGAGAACTACTGCGATTGTGCCCCAGTTCGGCTGGGTAAGCACCTCAGTAGAGAAAGCCGAAAACTGACTGTCATGATACAACGAGAGACTGGTCAACCACTCGATCGACCATCGGAATGTTTAGAATTCCTCCACTTTGACGAAGGACCGTTTCCTGGTCAGGCACATACACGCCCTGAATTCGGAGAGCGCGGTGCCCCCAGGGGCTATATCATAGCCCCACCCTCGAACTCCAATGGCTAAGTGAAAGTGATAAAGCATTATAGTCCGGTTGCCTAGTTTGCTACGCTACCACCTCCTTAAACAGGACCGAGACGTCAGATTAAGTGTGAAAATGCGCTGTTTTTGCGAACACCCCCGCACCTTGTGCGTGGGGGCTGAAGCCGACGACTGCAATCTTTCAGGTTATACATACGTATGCATAAACGGCCGCTCAGGAGATATTTCAATACTTGAACGCACAAGTACAGAAAGCGCTTATGTTATAAACATTGTTTTACAGGATAAAACGTTCATTTGAACGTGACATTTTTTGAGCACTGCGACTCTATTACATGAGCACCACGCATAACTTCCCCAAAATAGTGCTCGGCGGGTAACCGGCTTCCGTCCGAACCCTGGGTCGCAACAGCGATGGCATCCATCTCTATCCAATGTGTCTTCACACGGGCGAGGGCCATCGGCGCACCCTCCATGCAGGCTGACCGCTTCATTGCCTTGATATGCGGCACCGCCCCAAGAAATTGCTGCAACAAGCCAAAATAGCTCTTCGGCTTGGGCCTATCCGGCCAGACATGCATCACGATATCCGTCATGGCAAGCCCGGACAACCTATTCAGCTCAGCCCATTCGGCCAACCGATCGGTCAGCGGAAGTGAACGATCCGGACTATGGAATTGAGACCAAAACAGCTCTTCCGTCTTGTGATCCTTTTGGCTCCAGAAGTGCACAATAGCATCCGCTGCACTTGCCGCTAAGTCCATAAAAGGATCCTCCGGACCCCACCGCTGGCCAAGTTGAGCATACTTAGGATCCGTAAACCTGCGGCATAGCAGAAAAGGCTTGCCAGCCACAATGTCTCCGGCCTGACGCATCTCCCCCTTCATAGCCCGCCTTGCAGAACGGGCATCCTTGGCTTCGGCGGTGGCCTTCCCCAGATCTTCTCGCTCCGATAGGCGCTCCTTTTCAACAGCCTCACTGCGGTCGGTAGCATCCTTCAATTTAACGGCCTATTCGGCCATCTCTTCCCTGCTTCGGCAGTGTGCAGCCCTTTCGGCTTCCAACTCCTTGGCCGCCCTCGAGGCAGCCGCATCACTCCTTCTGGCTTGCTCCTTGGCTTGAGCAAGTTCTGCCCGAAGGCTCTCCACAGCAGCAGCACCATCTGCGTCAAGCATAAATATTGTAAGCGGTAGGATTTTGCTCCCTTAATAGGTGACTGCGGAGACACAATTTACCTTGCGACTCGTCAAGCCGCTTGTTGACTAGCGCAATGTCCGCATCCGCAACATCGAGTTGCCGCATTAATTCAGCAACTCCATCAGTCCGGCTGGCCCCCGGACGATCCGCCACCTGCATAGGAACGGCGAAGATTAAAACCTGCGATTTTGATCCTCGGCACGCTGTCGCTTTCGACAACCTACCGAGTCTCAGGGTCTACTATCTATATAGGGCGCACTTCCATGTGCAAAACTGTCGAAAGGTGTGTCATCTTTGCATACCTCAAATCCTGTCAGCAAACTCCTGACGGCATTATGCAATCCGCTTTCGGCGGACGAAATCCTTCCAATCACCATATTCATCAATGCATGGTGATCTTCTAAGATGGACGCCTTCTCAAGCAGATCCTTCAGCCGAACACTAGTCGGCGCCGAACTCTTCAGCTCTGCCGGGCTCGGGGATACCCTCCGTGACGACACTTCAGGCTCGTCCGCCCTATCCGACGGCGTAGCAGACGGAGGCGTCTCGCTCTCCATCATCTTCGGATGGAGATCCCCCGAAGACGAGCTCATCTGAGAAGGTCGCAGATCCGAACTACAAGGTAAAAATTTCGGCTATCCTCAGAAGCACAAATAGGGATGTTTCTTATTAATGAACTCCCCCTTTTTTCTACTCACGGCTCGCTGGAGGGTTGATTCTTTAGAGAAGACTGTGCGGCCGGGGCCTCCCCGGACGCAGGACCCTCTGGTGAAGATTTCTTCCCCTGCTTAGGGGCTTTGGCCTCCGGGTCTTCGGAGGCGGTCCTCTTCTCCCCCTGGAGGGAGGGATTCTTGATCCCCCCTTCTTTAAGAGCCTCCTTGGATGAGGTGGTAGCTCCCCTATTTTCCCCTTCGCCTCCTTCTGAAGGCGCAACCTCCAACATTCTGATTAGCACGGGCTCCGGCGCGGTCTCTGGGAGGGGGGCCGGACACCGTGTCAGCTTTGCTTGCGCTATCCACTCCTGTTGAAGGATAACGGGTTAAAAGGCGAATTGTAGAAAGGCAAACAAACGGTACGTCCGAACACTGAGCTACTTACTTGAGTATCCGGGCGATTGCAGCTTAGGCCGGCATCCTCGGTCAATTCCGGACACGCCACTTGAGGTCCGAAGAATAATTTGTACATCTCCACGGGTGTCTTACCCATGAAGTGTTGGACAATCTGTGGTCCCTCCGGATTAAATTCCCATAGTCGGAGAGGACGGCGTTTGCAGGGCAGGAGACGCCTAATTAGCATAACCTGCATCACCACGACCAGATCGATCTCCCTCGTTTGGAGGTCTCGAATCCGGCCCTGCAATAGGGGCACGTCTTTTGACGGCCCCCAATTGATCCCCTGGTTGACCCACGACATCAACCGTCGTGGAGGTCCCGAGCGGAATGGAGGCGGCGGCTTCTGCCTGCTGCCCTTCGGAGCGGTGATATAGAACCACTCCTGCTGCCACAAGCTGAGCTCCTCTTGGAAGGAGCCCTCGGGCCACGGGGCATCAGCCCTCTTGCTTACGGCCGTCCCGCTGCACTCTGCTTGACGCCCCCCGATCATCTTCGGCTCCACATTGAAGGTTTTCAGCCACAGGCCGAAGTGGGGGGCGACGCGGAGGAAGGCTTCGCAGACGACAATAAATGCGGAAATATGGAGGCTGGACTCCGGAGCCAAGTCGTGGAATTCCAACCCATAGTAAAACATGATCCCTCTCACAAAAGGATCCGTCGGGAAGCCTAAACCCCGACGGAGGTGGGATACAAAGACGACATATTCGCCGGGCTCGGGGGAGGGGATGGCCTGCCCTTCGGCGGGCAACCTGTGCGAAATCTCGTAGGTCAGGTACTTGGCTTCTCGCAGCTTTAGCACGTCCTCCTCCATAACAGAGGAGGGCATCCACCGGCCCTGAAGGTCGGAGCCGGACATTGTTGAAGGTCCGAAGCGCTCGAATCTGGGGCTCTGGGTGTTGGAACTTGGAGCAAGGAGAGGATTCGATGGAAGATTGAAGAAAAGAAACGAGCCTTGGTCCTATTATAAAGAGGGAGAATACCAAGAGCCGTCTCCGTGACCGTTCGAGACTCGCCTTCGGTAGAGGAGCCATGGCGACGAGCGCGGTTGGGTTACCCACGTCCATATTGATGAGAATCCCGGAATAACGTTAACACGGTCTCTACTTCGACAAGACGTGCCAAGGAAACCGCTTCACTAAACGCGCTGAGGTGGTATAATAAAAAACGATTCAAGTAAAAGCTTGGTAGTGGTGTGATGTCACGCTGCAAAATACGTCAGCAGATTGAACTTGTGTATATATTATTCTCTCTACGGTGGAATGTGGAATTTATTTTGCAGAGCCGGACACTATCCAGGTGTTCACAATCTTCTATGGATTATTCGGAGGAGGAACCCGCCTTGCAATGCCGAACATTATGCGCGCCGGACTCATCATCATTGAAGCCAGGTTCAGGGGCTACTGAGGGACTCCTGGACTAGGGGGTGTCCAGACAGCCGGACTATCATCGTCCGCCGGACTCCAAGACTATGAAGATATAAGATTGAAGACTTCGTCCCGTGTCCGGATGGGACTTTCCTTGGCGTGGAAGGCAAGCTTGGCAATACGGATATGTAGATCTCCTACCATTGTAACCGACTCTATGTAACCCTAGCCCTCTCCGGTGTCTATATAAACCGGAGGGCTTTAGTCCGTAGGACACAACATCCATTACAACAATCATACCATAGGCTAGCTTCTAGGGTTTAGCCTCCTTGATCTCGTGGTAGATCCACTCTTGTAATACACATCATCAATATTAATCAAGCAGGACGTAGGGTTTTACCTCCATCAAGAGGGCCCGAACCTGGGTAAAACATCGTGTCCCTTGTCTCCTGTTACCATCCGCCCAGACGCACAGTTCGGGACCCCCTACCCGAGATCCGCCGGTTTTGACACCGACGACAACACTTTCTCAAAATAATCATAACATGATATAACAAAATGGTATCTCGCTAGCCCTTTATGAGACCGCAAAACATAAATGCAGAGCACCTTTAAAGATCAAGGACTGAATAAACAATGTAATCCGTGGTAAAAGAGATCCAGTCAAGTCATACCCAATATAAACCAATAATAATGAATGCAAATGACAGTGTGCTCTCCTGCGGGTGCTTTTAATAAGAAGGGTGATGACTCAACACAAAAGTAAATAGATAGGCCCTTCGTAGAGGGAAGCAGGGATTTGTAGAGGTGCCAGAGCTTGATTTTAAAATAGAGATTGAATAACATTTTGAGTGGCATACTTCCGCTGTCAACGCAACAACTATGAGATGGATGTATCTTCCATACTACATGCATTATAGGCAGTTCCCAAACAGAATGGTAAAGGTTTATACTCCCCCAACCACCAACAAGCATCAATCCATGGCTGGCTCGAAACAACGAGTGCCTCCAACATACAACAGCCCTGGGGGAGTTTTGTTTAATTCTTTTGATTTGCTTTGATCTTTTTGGATCATGGGACGGGGCGTCCCGGTTACCGGCCCTTTCTCATGAATGAGGAGCGGAGTCCACTCCTCTTGAGAATAACCCACCTAGCATGGAAGATATAGGTAGCCCTAGTTGAAACATGAGCTGCTCGAGCATACAAAACAGAAGTTCATTTGAAGGTTTGGAGTTTGGCACATACAAATTTACTTGGAACGGCAGGTAAATACCACATATAGGAAGGTATGGTGGACTCATATGGAACAACTTTGGGGTTTAAGGAGTTTGGATGCACAAGCAGTATTCCCGCTTAGTACAGGTGAAGGCTAGCAAAAGACTGGGAAGCGACCAACTGAGAGAGCGACAACAGTCGTAAACATGCATTAAAATTAATTTACACCGAGTACAAGCATGAGTAGGATATAATCTACCATGAACATAAATATCATGAAGGCTATGTTGATTTGATTCAACTACATGCGTGAACATGTGCCAAGTCGAGTCACTTAATACATTCAAAGGAGGATACCATCCCATCATACCACATCATAATCATTCTAATAGCATGTTGGTACGCAAGGTAAACCATTATAACTCATAGTTAATCAAGCATGGCACAGGCAACTATAATCTCTAAATGTCATTATTGCCTTTCACTTGCACGACCGAACGGTGTGTATAATAATAAGAGTGCACATGCATTGGACTAAGCTGGAATCTGCAAGCATTCAACTCAAGAGAGAAACAAGTAATATGGGCTCTAAGTTAAATAAACGATCATGCGCAAGAGCCACTAAGCATTTTCAATATAGTCTTCTCGACCCCCAAAATAAAGAAAAGAAAATAAAACTATTTACACGGGAAAGCTCCCAAAAAGTAAAAGAAGAACGAGAAATCTTTTTGGGTTTTTCATTTTAATTTCTACTACAAGCAAGGAAATTAAACAAACTAATTTTTTTGGTTTTTCTTAAGGTTTATCAAACACACAAGAAGAAAACTAGAAAAAGAAATTTAAACTAGCATGGATAATACAATGAAATTGTATGAGCACCGACGACTAGTGTGTGAGCATGAATGTAAAGTCGGTGAAAAATACGTACTCCCCCAAGCTTAGGCTTTTGGCCTAAGTTGGTTTAATACCAAGGACCGCCGCTACTCTCCCCGGTGTAGTGGGAGGTGTAATCAGGATACCACTGGCTGGTCATCTCCGGATCCCACTGGAAAAATGATGCACGATAAGGGTCCAATTCAGGTTCCGGCTCAGGTTCAGGTTCCGGAGTAAAAGCTTGTGCTAGATGATTGTTCACTGCCTCCGGCGTGACAAGACGACTTTTTGCAAGCAAATCAAATAACAGAGGTGCAGGCAAAATAATAAACTCAAAGTGTTTCTTATGGAATCTAAGTCTATATAGGAGCATCTTCTCTTCGTTGTCAACAATAAACTTGTGTGCTACCATGCTCTTGTAATCTAAAATGTGAGGAGGTAATTTTGTCTCCTCCTCCTCAAGGTGCCTAATGGGTATCTGAAAATGTTCAGCAAGACATGCAGCATAGATACCTCCAAATATGGGGCCTTTTGTATGATGAAGGGCAAGCCATTTAGCAACGACGGCACCCATACTAAAAGTATTGTCCCCAAGCAAAGCATGTTGAAGAATGATAATATCTGGAATGCTCAAATTTCCACTATTTCCACGACCAATCAAGCATCTACTAGCAAATATGGCAAAGTAGCGTAAAACAGGAAAGTGTAGGCTAGAGAATTTTGCCTCAGAGCCCTTCTTTGGCTCTTCTACAGCAATAGTTTTAACGAAGCCATCCACATCTTCACGATGGGGTCCCTCTAATTCTCCCTCATAAGGTATCCTACATACCGTGCAAAAATGACGTAAAGACATTTCTTTGAATTCATCATATAAATGAAATGATACTGCAGGCGGTGACTTCTTAGGATAATATTAAAAGTTTTGCACGAAAGTATTGGTAAGTAAGAGATACTGATCGATTCGGTCGTTCATGAAACCGGTGAGGCCTGCAGTCCCGATTAAAGCATAAAAGTCTTCATGAATTCCAGCTTCTTTCAAGAAATCCTCACGCGACCATTCACATGACCGTACTTCCGCTAAGCAAGGAAGATTATACTTGGGTTTTTCCTTCTCTTTGTCTGTTTTTCCTTGGAGCTTTGGCTAGAAGAGCCTTTAAAGAACCTCCTTAACATTTTCTGAAAATTTCTGAAATTTTAGTAACTTCAAAATAAAAGTGAATAAAACTAAACAAGATTGATAGCAACTACTCCTACAAGTGCCTAGAGCCTATATCATGCATTGGAATTGTTTGGGACCTCAACAATTTAACATTGAATCTCAAGAACATGGTCACCTATGCAGCAAAAATTTGCAATGAATAAAGCACTAGAACAAAATCTATTTGGACCAATGGAGGAGTCACATACCAAGCAACAATCTCCCAAAGCAGTTTTGCGAATGGAGCTTTGAGCTAAGAGATCGAAAATCGCAGCAATACGAGCTAGAACTCGGGCTTGAGCTGGATGGGGATTTTTTTGGGTAGAAGATGAAGTGTGTGGGTGCTGGCATAAGTGGAGGGGACCCGCTAGGGGCCCACGAGACAGGGGGCGCGCCCTACAGGGGGGCGCCCTCCTCTCTCGTGGCCTGGTGCTTGCCCCTCCTGCAGTGTTTTCAGTGCCTAAAATCCTCAAATATTCCAGAAAAAACCGTACTAAATTTGCAGGGCATTTGGAGCACTTTTATTTTCGGACTATTTTTAATGCACAGATAATTCAGAAAACAGACAGATAATACTATTTTTGCTTTATTTATTCTAAATAACATAAAGTAAAAAGAGGGTACAGAAGGTTGTGCCTTCTAGTTTCATCCATCTCATGATCATCACAATGAATCCACTAACAAGGTTGATCAAGTCTTGTTAACAAACTCATTCTGAATAACACGGAACCGGAGAAATTTGGAATAACACTATGTTACCTCAACGGGGATATGAAAATCCCCAACAATAAGAATATCATACTTTTTCTTGACAGTAGGGAGAGGAAATTCAAAATCTCCAAAAATAATAGTTGGAACTTTTTCAATAGAATTGATGCTATGAACTTGAGATTGTTTCCTCGAAAAGTGTACCGTGTGCTCATTACCGTTAACATGAAAAGTGACAGTGCCTTTGTTGCAATCAATAACAGCCCCTGCAATTAAGATAGTGACATTTGCAACCACAACAGGCACATCCTCACAAATACCGACAGGTATAGTAGTTGATTTATCAGCCATTTGCAAAGATATTTTAGTAGGTGTCAACTTATTCAATTCAAGTCTACGATATAAAGAGAGAGGCGTAACACTAAAACCGGCTCCAAGATCACATAAAGCAGTTCTAACATAATTTCTTTTAATGGAACATGGTATAGTTGGAACACCCGGATCTCCAAGTTTCTTTGGTATTCCACCCTTAAAAGTGTATTAGCAAGCATGGTGGAAATTTTAGCTTCCGGTATCTCTCTTTTATTTGTAATGATATCCTTCATATATTTAGCATAAGGATTTACTTTAAGCATATCAATTAAGCGCATACGTAAGAAAATAGGTCTAATCATTTCAGCAAAGCGCTCGAAATACTCACCATCCTTTGACTTGGATGGTTTAGGAGGAAAGGGCATGGGTTTCTAAACCCATGGTTCTCTTTCTTTACCGTGCTTCCTAGCAACAAAATCTCTCTTATCATAACGTTGATTCTTTGATTGTGGGTTATCAAGATCAACAACAGGTTCAATCTCTACATCATTGTTTTTGCTAGGTTGAGTATCAACATGAACATTATCATTGACATTATCACTAGGTTCATGTTGATCACCTGAGTGTGTTTCAGCATCAGAAATAGAAATATCATTGGGATTCTCAGGTGTGTCTACAGTAGGTTCACTAGAAGCATGCAATGTTCTATCATTTTTCTTCTTCTTCTTTTTAGAAGAACTAGGTGCCTCTAAATCATTTCTCTGAGAATCTTGCTAGATTCTCTTAGGGTGGCCTTCAGGATACAAAGGTTCCTGAGTCATTCTACCAGTTCTAGTAGCCACTCTAACAGCAAAGTCATTTTTATTATTCAATTCATCAAGCAAATCATTTTGAGCTTTGAGTACTTGCTCAGCCTGAGTAGCAACCATAGAAGCATATTTGCTCACACGGTGAAGTTCATCTTTAACTCTAGCCATATTATCACCTATGCGTCCTATCTCGAAAGCATTATTCTTTAACTCTCTACCAACATAAGCATTAAAACTTTCTTGTCTAGCCATAAAGTCATCAAATTCATCTAAGCATGGGCTATGAAATTTAGTAGAGGGTATTTCAACTTTATCATATCTATAGAGAGAATTTACCTTTACTACCTGTGTCGGGTTATCAAGACAATGTGGTTCTTCAGGCAGTAAATTAAGACCATGTATTCCTTCAATTGGAGGTAAATTCTTAACATCTTCAGCTTTAATACCTTTTTCTTTCATTGATTTCTTTTCCTCTTGCATATCTTCAGGACTGAGAAATAAAACACCTCTCTTCTTCGGAGTGGGTTTAGGAATAGGCTCAGGAGTTGGCTCAATTGGTTCAGAAATTACTTCAGGAACTGGCTCAGGAAGAGTCCAATTATTTTCATTAGCTAACATATTATTCAACAGTATTTCAGCTTCATCGGCTGTTCTTTCCCTGAAAACACAACCAACACAACTATCCAAGTAGTCCTTGGAAGCATCGGTTAGTCCATTATAAAAGATATCAAGTATTTAATTTTTCTTAAGAGGATGATCAGGCAAAGCATTAAGTAACCGGAGAATCCTCCCCCAAGCTTGTGGGAGACTCTCTTCTTTGATTTGCACAAAACTATATATTTCCCGCAAGGCAGCTTGTTTCTTATGAGCAGGGAAATATTTAGCAGAGAAGTAATAAATCATATCCTGGGGACTACGTACGCACACAACCAGGACCAAGAGAATTATACCAAGTCTTAGCATCACCCTTTAATGAGAACGGAAATATCTTAAGAATATATAAATAGCGAGACTTCTCATCATTAGTAAATAGGGTAGCTATATCATTCAACTTGGTAAGATGTGCCACAACAGTTTTAGATTCAAGGCCATAAAAAGGATCAAATTCAACTAAAGTAATAATATCAGGATCAACAGAGAATTCATAATCCTTATCGGTAACACAGATATGTGAAGTAGAAAAAGCAGGGTCGGGTTTCATTCTAGCATTAAGAGACAGCTGCTTCCATTTAGCTAATAATTTCTTAAGATCATTTCTATCATTGCAAGCAAGAATTTTCATAGTAGTTGTTTCATTCATAACATAACCCTTAGGAACAACAGGTAGTACATAATCATTGGGGGGACCTTCATCATCATTATCATCAATAATAGGTTCTTCAATATTTTCATTCCCCCTAAATCTAGCAAGTTGTTCATGAAGAAATTCAGCTAATGGCAAAGTAGTATCACACACAGAGGTAGTTTTATCATGCATAGCAGAAGTGGCATCATCAATAACATGCGACATATCAGAATTCATAGCAGTAGCAGGTTTAGGTGTCGCAAGCTTACTAATAACGGAAGGAGAATCTAGTGCAGAGCTAGATGGCAATTCCTTACCTTCCCTCGTAGTTGAGGGCAAAATAGTAGTTTGATCGTCTTTCAAGTTCTTCATAGTGATCAACAGATATAAATCCCAAGTGACTCAGAGAATAGAGCTATGCTCCCCGGCAACAGCGCCAGAAATTAGTCTTGATAACCCACAAGTATAGGGGATCGCAACAGCTTTCGAGGGTAGAGTATGCAACCCAAATTTATTGATTCGACACAAGGGGAGCCAAAGAATATTCTTGAGTATTAGCAGTTGAGTTGTTAATTCAACCATACCTGGATAACTTAGTATCTGCAACAAAGTGTTTAGTAGCAAAAGTGGTATGATAATAATAGTAGCGGTAGCAAAAGTAAAGATAAATGTTTTTGGGTTTTTGTAGTAGTTGTAACCGTAGCAACGGAAAAGTAAATAAGCGAAGAACAATATATGAAAAGCTCGTAGGCAATGGATCAGTGATGGATGATTATGCCGGATGCGATTCCTCGTGCAATAGTTATAAGATAGGGTGATATAGAACTAGCTCCAATTCATCAATTTAATGTAGGCATGTATTCCGTAAATAGTCATACGTGCTTATGGAAAAGAACTTGCATCACATCTTTTGTCCTACTGAGGGAGTCCTGGACTGGGGGATGTCCGGACAGCCGGACTATCATCATCGGCCGAACTCCAAGACTATGAAGATACAAGATTGAAGACTTCGTCCCGTGTCCGGATGGGACTTTCCTTGGCGTGGAAGGCAAGCTTGGCGATACGGATATGTAGATCTCCTACCATTGTAACCGACTCTATGTAACCCTAGCCCTCCCCGGTGTCTATATAAACCGGAGGGTTTTAGTCCGTAGGATAACAACCATTACAACAATCATACCATAGGCTAGCTTCTAGGGTTTAGCCTCCTTGATCTCGTGGTAGATCCACTCTTGTACTACCCATATCATCAATATCAATCAAGCAGGAGTAGGGTTTTACCTCCATCGAGAGGGCCCGAACCTGGGTAAAAACATCTTGTCCCTTGTCTCTTATTACCATCCGCCTAGACGCACAGATCGGGACCCCTACCCGAGATCCGCCGGTTTTGACACCGACATTGGTGCTTTCATTGAGAGTTCCTCTGTGTCGTCACCGATAGGCTTGATGGCTTCTTCAATCAACAACAACGCCGTCCAGGGTGAGACTTTTCTCCCAGGATAGATCTTTGTATTTGGCGGCTTTGCACTGCGGGCCAATTCACTTGGCCATCTGGAGCAGATCGAAAGCTACGTCCCTGGCCATCAGGTCAGATCTGGAAGCCTAAACTTCACGGCGGATATCCGCGGAGAGTTGATCTTCGATGGATCCAAGCTGCAGCCGAGCGTGCCGCACTGTCACGATGGGTATGATCTAGCTCTGCCGCTGGACAGTACCTTGGAGGCTGCACACGAATTCGCTCTGACCTGTAGTTCGGAGCCGATCGCGCAGATCGAGGACGGGTGGCTGGACACCGCCTCGGGGGCTGCAACTTCAACGGCGATAGAGCCGAACACTGACCTTGTCCCTTATAAAGCTCATGACTCCTAGGTTTCGGACTCCCCCAGGACTCCGAACCTCCTGCGCCCCTGCCAATCGAATCCGATCGGGTGCCGATCATGGAGTTCACCACTTCGGACATCTTTCAGCACTCACCCTTTGGCGACATCCTAAATTCGCTAAAACATCTCTCGCTATCCGGAGAGCCCTGGCCGGACTACGGCCAGGATGGTTGGGATGCGGACGATGAAGAAATTCAAAGCCCACCCACCACCCACTTTGTAGCCAATGTCCACGATCTAACCGACATGCTAGACTACGACTCCGAAGACATCAACGGTATGGACGACGATGCTGGAGACGATCAAGAACCAGCGCCTACAGGGCACTGGAAGACCACCCCAACACATGATGTATATATGGTGGACACCCCAAAAGGAAGCGATAACGAGGAACAACGGGGCGCGGCAAATGATAATCCCGCCGACAAACAACCAAAACAGCGACGCAGACGCCGCCCTAAGCCCCGCCTCGACAAAAGCAGCATTCCTAATGACCCAGCAATAGAGCAGGGCAAACCAGTGGACGACGAACATGCAACCAAGCAACCATCCGAACAGGACGAATTGGATAATCAATCCATGCCCGGCGAAACCAACAGTCTAGACGACCTCACGCCGGACACACCACTGGAGCATAAGAACCTTCACAAAAGACTCGTCGCCACTGCAAGAAGTCTGAAGAAGGAAAAACGGAAGCTCAAAACAGCGGAAGACATACTCAGAATGAGGTGGAGCAAAGTACTCAAGACCGCAGACAAATATGGCAATGGCCACCAAACAAAGAGCTACCCGAAGCGCAAGCTGCTGCCAGAATTTGACGAGGAAGCCATAGAGCCCCCACAGTCAAAAAACAAAGAGGCCGCCTAGCCGGATAGACGGCCAGATGACAGGCCAAAAGCGACAACCGGCGCCGCACACAAGCCGACTCATGATCCTGGGAAAACAGATGGCCCAGCCAGGTCCATTTACGGGCCAAAAAAGAGGGCCCCAGGAAGCAACACAACACGCCAAGTGTTCGAAGACAGCAACACACCCAAATACAGGGGCGCCGCACACCCACTATGTTTCACCGATGAGGTGCTGGATCATGAATTTCCAGCAGGGTTCAAACCCATAAACATAGAGGCATACGACGGAACAACAGACCCTGGAGTCTGGATAGAGGATTACATACTACACATACACATGGCTAGAGGAGATGATCTCCATGCCATAAAATATCTACCCCTCAAGCTCAAAGGGCCAGCTCGGCATTGGCTCAAAGGCCTCCCAGAAAACACTGTTGGAAGTTGGGAAGAGCTTGAGGACGCGTTTAGAGCAAATTTTTAAGGGACTTATGTCCGCCCTCCGGATGCAGACGATCTAAGTCATATAACTCAACAGCCCGGAGAGTCAGCGCACAAATTCTGGAACAGGTTCCTTACCATAAAGAACCAAATAGTCGACTGTCCGGACGCTAAAGCCTTAGCAGCTTTTTAACACAACGTCCGAGACGAATGGCTCGCCAGACAGCTCGGCCAAGAGAAGCCGAGGACAATGGCCGCGCTAACAAGCCTCATGACCCGCTTTTGCGCGGGGGAACATAGCTGGCTAACAAGATGCAGCACCAGCGACCCGAGTACATCCGAGATCAGAGATGGAAACGGAAAATCACGGCGCAGAAAGGATCAGCACCGGAATAAAGAAAAAAGCCCAAAGAACACGGCGGTCAACGCTGGATTCAAAAGCTCGCGGCCAAACAATAAAACACTGCCTCTTAAGGACAATAGTGATGAGCTATCCAACTTAAACAAAATTTTGGATCGGATATGTCAAATCCACAGTACCTCCGGAAGGCCTACAAACCACACCCACCGAGATTATTGGGTTTTTAAACAGTCTGGCAGACTCAACGCCGAACACAAGGGGCTCGACGCGCCGAGTGATGAAGTCATGTACCTAGGGTAGGGTCATAGGCCTGATCTAAGTGCCCTACCCAAGGACACCCTTAGAAGAAACTGCCTTCCAGTCGACCAAGAGGGACTTCACTCGACGGACTTGAAGGACTCGACCATGAAGACTCACTCGACCACCAGGAGATCAAGAGCCACTCTGCATCCAAACGGTCTGTAATTAAGTAGTCTTTATGGCATTCAGGACACTTTATGTAAGGCGTTACCAGTAATGCCTAGACTTAATGTACTTTAAACCCTGCATTACTGAGGGCCGGAGGGGTCTGGCGGACACTATATAAGCCACCCCCCTCCTCAGTGTAAAGGGTTCGCACCCCTGTAATCCATACATACATAATCCAGTCGACCACCTCTAGGCTCCGAGGCGTAGGGCTGTTACTTCCTCCGAGAAGGGCCTGAACTCGTATATCCAGTGTCTTCACAACTGCTCCATAGCTAAGATCTTGCCTCTCCATACCTACTCCCCATTCTACTGTCAGACTTAGAACCACGACAGTTGGCGCCTACCTTGGGGCAGGTGTCTTAGCGATTTTTGGAGAAGTTGCAATTCTTCCGATTACTTTCATCATGGTTGCTGGTGGAGTTTTGGTCGAGGGCCGCGAGATCCGTCTCGGCGCTCTCACCTTCATCGCCGACGACTCCGCCTGGCTCCAGGAGGCTCCACTCGACGTCGATGTGCTCCCCGTCCGCGGTGCGACGCATTTTCGAGCATGTGTCCGCGGCGTTCTGCTGCGGCAACCGTCGACTCCATATCGGTCGACTCCCCTATCGTCCACCCTCCCTGTCTCCCGCCAGCGCAAGCGCTCTGGTCGGTCGAGGCTCCAGCGGTGGGTGAGGCACGCGGTGGCTCACCAGACGGCCACCACCCAAGTTGCGGCAATCGAGCCCGACGAGTCCCTCTACGGCCTGTTCGATCTGTCGACTGGCTCCGTAGAGACTGCATCCGAGTGCGATAGCAGTGATGCAGCGGCGGAGGTCTTGATGGTCAACGAACCTCGTAGCCCTCCCAGCTTCCCCCGCAACGACGGGGTGGACGGTGGAGGCGACCCCGCTCAAGTCCATGAGGAGTACCAGCCCGAGCCACTTAATTCCCTGCAAAGGGAAGAACTTCGCTGCAGGAACATGGATGCCCTGCATACTCCCATCACAGGAGAAACCCCCGAAGCTCGCGCCTTGGAGGAGGCACGTTTGGCCAACTTGGCTGAACGCACTCGTCTGGAGAACCTCCAGCGAGCACTCGACGAGCATGCGCGTCAACGAGTGCCCGACTCCAATCGACGTTAACTCTTTCTGCCGACTCAGGTATATCGATCCCCGATTCAGAATTTAGCAGCTGCAACACGTATAGCAGAGTCAATTCAGCCCTCTCAGTCGGAGGCTGGCAGAGGCTTGATGCCGATCAGAGATTTGCTCTGGGCAGCAGGAGATCAGAATTCAGCCGTGTCACAGTCACGCAACAGAATTCACAGTCGATCCGTCGCTGCGAATACGGTTCTGTCGGCTCATAGCCCCAGGTAGCCTCCGCGCCGTGAAGGACGCGAGAATCGACGGGACCAATATGGTGACCGATACAATCGTGATGATAGGCATCGAGTGCCCACTCCTCCCCCGAGGGGTGGGTCTTACGCTCCTCGGCAACAAGATGACAGGCGTCAACTCAGTGTGGGGCGAAGAGCTCCGGTCGACCCCTGGGAACCAGGCTTCGACGCGCGATCCATCATCGTGCAAGGCTTGGTAGATCGGAACAGGGCTCATCGAGGTGGCCCCGACAGAGATGCGCCCACTAGCAGCCGAGTGCATGTTTCAGGTCCGGAATGTTTCAGCAGGGCTATCAGAGCTGCGGTGATTCCCCCCAACTTCAGGTTGGCGACTGGAGTAAGCAAGTTCACCGGTGAGTCTAAGCCTGAAACTTGGCTTGAGGACTACCGAGTGGCTATACAGATCGGCGGCGGGAATGACGAGGTGGCTATGAAGCACTTACCACTCATTTTGGAAGGTTCGGCCAGAGCATGGTTGAATCAGTTAACTCCAAGCAGCATTTACACTTGGGAAGATCTTTCCCGAGTGTTCGTCAGAACGTTTGAGGGAACCTGCAAGCGACCATCTGGGTTGACAGAGCTGCAAGTCTGCGTGCAGAAGACGAATGAAACTTTAAGAGAGTATATTCAGAGATGGATCACTTTGCATCATACCATGGAGAACATGTCTGATCATCAGGCAGTCTGCGCCTTCAAGGATGGTGTTAAAAACAGAGAATTAAGTTTGAAGTTTGGGCAGACCGGAGATTTGACCCTTAGTCGAATGATGGAAATTTCCACCAAGTACGCCAATGGTGAAGAGAAGGACCGACTCCGAAGCGGCAAATACAAACCGAGTCAGTCGGAGAAGGGAAACTCCAGTCAGAAGCAGAAGCGGAAGGCCGAACCAGCGGCTCCTGGAGAGTCTCTGGGCGTGACCCAGGGCAAGTTCAAGGGAAAACCCAAAGGATCCTGGAACCCCAAGAAGGTGAAGGATAAAGAAGGAAATGACGTGATGGATATGCCGTGTCACATCCATACGAAGAAAGACGAAGAGGGTAATATCATTTACCCGAAGCATACCACTCGCCAGTGCCGACTCCTGATCCAGAAGTTCCAAGGTAAACAACCCAAGGACAAGGAAAAGGAGTCGGACAAAGTCGAAGACAAGGAGGATAGTGAGGGAGGATATCCTCATGTTAACTCCACTCTGATGATCTTTGCGGATGTGGAAAGCAAGAGCCGACTGAAGGTTATTAACCGTGAGGTGAACATGGTCGCCCCGGCGACGCCCAGTTATTTGAGATGGTCCCAAACTCCCATTACAATCGACCAGTCTGATCACCCGACTCATATAGCCACCCCTAGGAGGCATGCTTTGGTGGTCGACCCGGTCATCGAAGGCACTCGATTGACGAAGGTGCTAATGGACGGTGGTAGTGGGCTGAACTTATTGTATGCGGACACGCTGAAAGGAATGGGCATTCCGATGTCCCGACTGAGCACCAGTAACATGAGTTTTCATGGAGTTATACCAGGAAAAAAAGCCGAGTCACTCGGCCAAATAGCTCTGGACATGGTGTTCGGTGACTCGAAGCATTTTCGCAAAGAGAAGCTGACGTGTGAGGTCGTGGATTTTCAAAGCGCTTACCACGCTATTTTGGGGAGACCAGCTTACGTACGGTTCATGGCTCGACCATGTTACGTGTACCTCAAACCGAAGATGCCCGACCCCAAAGGCGTGATCACTGTCACTGGTGATCGGAAAAAAGCAGAAGGGTGCTTCCAGAAAGGCTCAAAGATTGCCAATTCCCAGGTGAAAGCGGTCGAGCTAGAGGGATATAAGCAAAATGCAGATCCGAGTGATTTGTTGTGAGCTAAGAAGCCTGCCACAGAGTCGGCATTTCAGTCGTCCGGTGAGACGAAGCCCGTTCACATTCATCCGACCGATCCCAATGCAGCTCCGACCCATATCTCCACAACACTCGATCCGAAATAGGAAGAAGCGCTCATCCAGTTCCTCCGTGAGAACTGGGACATCTTTGCATGGAAGCCTGCTGACATGCCGGGTGTTCCCAGGGGACTGGCTGAGCATCACCTTAGAGTCGACTCAGCAGCAAAACCAGTCAAAGAACATCTTCGGCGGTCCGCCGTCCAGAAGAGAAAAGCAATTGGTGAGGAAGTGGCTCGACTATTGGCGGCAGGATTTATCCGAGAGATATACCACTCCGAGTGGCTCTCCAATGTCGTCATGGTTCCTAAGAAGGACAAGTCACTCCGTATGTGCATTGATTTCAAACACATCAATCGGGCCTGCCCGAAAGATGATTTTCCTCTCCCTTGCATCGATCAAATTGTTGACTCGACTGCGGGATGCGAGAAATTGTCTTTTCTAGACGCCTATTCTGGGTACCATCAGATCCGTCTGTACGGACCCGATGAGATAAAAATATCTTTCATCACTCCATTCGGGTGCTTCTGCTATATCACCATGCCATTCGG
Source organism: Triticum aestivum (assembly GCF_018294505.1). Classification (NCBI taxonomy): domain Eukaryota; kingdom Viridiplantae; phylum Streptophyta; class Magnoliopsida; order Poales; family Poaceae; genus Triticum; species Triticum aestivum. Next base: position 191,226,729 of record NC_057807.1, read on the forward strand.
CCTCAAGAATGTCAGAGCCACGTTCATGCGAATGATTCAGAAGTGTTTGCTCACTCAAATCAGTCGGAATGTGGAAGCGTATATGGATGATATCGTGGTCAAGTCGCGAAATGGTTCCGACCTACTGACTGACCACGCCGAAACATTTGCCAACCTCAGGAGGTATGATATCAAGCTCAATCCGTCAAAGTGCACATTCGGAGTTCCAGGTAGAAAGTTACTCGGTTTTCTTGTTTCCGAACGAGGAATCGATGCTAACCCAGAAAAAGTCGGCACTATACTCCGAATGAAACGCCCCGTGCGAGTGCACGATGTCCAGAAACTTACTGGATGCTTGGCCGTGTTAAGTCGATTCATCTCTCGCCTCGGTGAAAAGGCATTGCCTCTTTTACCGACTGATGAAGAAGGCAGACAAGTTCGAGTGGACTCCAGAAGCTGATGTAGTGTTTGCCAAGCTAAAAGCTCTGCTCTCCACCCAGCCGGTGCTTGCTGCTCCAATCAGCAAAGAGCCTCTGTTGCTTTATATTGCAGCCACAGGACAAGTCGTCAGTACAGTACTTACGGTCGAGCGGGAAGAAGAAGGGAAAGCATTCAAAGTTTAACGCCCAGTGTATTATCTCTCTGAAGTTTTGACTCCATCCAAGCTAAGATATTCTCATTATCAGAAGCTTGTGTATGGGATCTACATGACCACGAAGAAGGTTGCTCATTATTTCTCTGATCATTCCATTACTGTCGTCAGCGACGCTCCACTTTTAGAGATTCTGCACAACAGAGATGCAACTGGTCGAGTGGCGAAATGGGCGATTGAACTCCTTCCCCTTGATATCAAGTTTGAGGCAAAGAAAGCCATTAAGTCCCAAGCAATAGCAGATTTCCTTGCCGAGTGGATTGAACAACAGCAGCCGACTCAAGTTCACTCGGAGCATTGGACCATCTTCTTTGATGGCTCTAAGATGCTGAATGGTTCCGGTGCTGGGGTTGTTCTGGTTTCCCCCAGAGGAGATAAGCTCAGATATGTGCTCCAGATTCACTTTGATTCCTCCAACAATGAGGCAGAATACGAGGCCCTTTTGTATGGGTTGGGCATGGCCATTTCACTCGGCGTCCGTCGCCTTATGGTTTATGGCGACTCAGATTTGGTGGTCAACCAAGTGATGAAGGAGTGGGACGTAAGAAGCCCAGCCATGACTGGATACTGCAATGCAGTGAGGAAGCTGGAAAAGAAGTTTGAGGGGTTAGAGCTCCATCATATACCCCGACTGAAAAATCAAGCGGCTGATGATTTGGCAAAGATAGGTTCCAAGAGAGAAGCCATTCCCAGTGGTGTGTTCTTGGAGCATATCCATAATCCATCAGTCAAAGAAGATCCTTTTACTAAAGAAGCTCCGCAGCCCAAGAGTGCCACAGATCCGACTGAGGTTGAAGTTCCAGCGGTGGTCGACTTGATCATGGAGGCTTTAGTGATCACTCCCGATTGGACAGTTCCATATATCGCGTATATCCTAAGAAAAGAGCTCCCGGAGGACGAAGAAGAGGCTCGAGAGATCGTCCACCGATCCAAAGCCTTTACTGTGATCAAGGGGCTGCTATATAGAGAAAGCGCGACTGGAGTTGGTCAGAAGTGTATAACGCCAGAAGAAGGTCGAATCATCCTTGATGATATCCACTCGGGGACCTGTGGCCATCATGCGTCCTCTCGGACCATCGTGGCCAAAGCATACCGAGCCGGATTTTACTGGCCAAGGGCGAATACGATGGCAAAGGAGATAGTGGACAAGTGCGAGGGATGTCAGTTTTACTCCAACATGTCACACAAGCCTGCATCAGCTCTGAAGACCATACCACTCGTCTGGCCCTTTGCACTATGGGGATTGGATATGGTGGGCCCCTTGAGGACAGATCGAAGCGGTTTCACGCATGTACTGGTGGCAGTCGACAAGTTCACCAAGTGGATTGAGGCTAAACCCATCAAGAACCTTGACGCTGGTACTGCTGTCAGTTTCATCAGAGAACTGATATTCAGATATGGAGTCCCGCACAGCATCATCACTGATAATGGGTCGAACTTCGATTCGGAGGAATTCAGAGCATTCTTCACATCTCAAGGCACATGAGTCGACTAAGCTTCAGTCGCCCATCCTCAGTCGAATGGACAAGCAGAGCGAGCCAATGGCTTGATCCTCAAGGGATTGAAACCCCGACTGATGTGTGATCTCAAGCATGCGGCTGGAGCATGGGTCGACGAGCTTCCTTCAGTGCTTTGGGGTCTACGGACCACGCCTAATCGGCCGACCGGAAGAACTCCATTCTTCTTGGTCTATGGAGCTGAAGCGGTCTTGCCGAGTGATCTGCTCCACAATGCTCCTCGAGTTGAGCTCTACAACGAAGCTGAAGCGGAACAAGCGCGGCAGGATGCAGTCGACCTTTTAGAGGAAGAAAGAGAGATGGCTCTGATCCGATCGACCATCTATCAACAGGACTTGCGTCGCTTCCACGCTAGAAACGTGAAGAGTCGAGCCTTCCAGGAATGGGATTTGGTTCTCCGAGTGGATCAGCAGAAACCACACAAGCTTGCTCCTTCTTGGGAAGGACCCTTCATCGTCACCAAGGTTCTCCACAACGGAGTGTACCATCTCTACAACGTCAAGCACAACATCAACGAGCCCCGAGCTTGGAACGCGGAGCTACTCCGCCCATTTTACACTTAAGTCTTCACTCGGATGAGTTGTAATAAAAGTACTTCTGTAGTTCATGTTTTGCAAGATAATAGTGTCATAATTTCCCCAATGATTTTTGTCACTTTTATTTATTCAGTAAAATTTCCCCCTCAGTGGGTGGCTTAGCTGTGAATCCCTTTCGCCTAAGTTTATAAAAAAAAATCCTTACCGAGTGGTGAGCCAGCCTCTCACTCGGGGGCTTAGCTGCGAATCCATTTCGCCTAAGTTTCAATAAAATCCTACCGAGTGGTGAGCCAGACTCCCACTCGGGGGCTTAGCTGCAGTCCAATTACTCGCCTAAGTTTCAATAAAATCCTACCGAGTGGTGAGCCAGACTCCCACTCGGAGGCTTAGCTGCAATCCAAGTACTCGCCTAAGTTCAAATTCAACATGCGCTCCGCAAGGGGGACGAGGTGCAGGTCGACTGCGACCCTCTCCTCCGAGCTACACCACAAGTACAATGTGCGGTCGCAAGGAGGATGAGGCGTAGGTCGACTGCGACCCTCTCCTCCGAGCTACGCCACAAATACAACGTGCGGTAGCAAGGAGGATGAGGCGCAGGTTGACTGCGACCCTCTCCTTCGAGCTACGCCACAAGTACAGCGTACGGTCGCAAGGAGGACAAGGTGCAGGTCGACTGCGACCCTCTCCTCCGAGCTACGCCACAAGTACAACGTGCGCTCGCAAGGAGGACGAGGTGCAGGTCGACTGCTACTCTCTCTTCCGAGCTACGCCACAAGTACAATGTGCCTTCCATAAGAAGGACGTTTTGAAAATCCTACCGAGTGGAGAGCATACCTCCCACTCGGGGGCTTAGCTGCAGCCCAGTGCTCGCCTAAGTTTTGAAAATCCTACCGAGTGGACAGCAGACCTCCCACTCGGGGGCTTAGCTGCAGCCCAGTGCTCGCCATCCTACTGACTGGAGAGTAGACCTCCCACTCGGAGTCTTAGCTGCAGCCCAGTGCTCGCCTAAGTTTTGAAAATCCTATCGAGTGGAGAGCAGACCTCCCACTCGGGGGCTTAGCCGCAGCCCATTGCTCGCCTAAGTTTTGAAAAATCCTACCGAGTGGAGAGCAGACCTCC
>NC_057807.1:192159955-192164530 GCF_018294505.1 Triticum aestivum
ACGTTCCCTCTTACAACCACGAGCTTCCAAATCGGCCCAATTTTTTACCACAACATGTTAGTGCCATGACATGACACCATGCCAAGTTTCATGATTTCCAGGCGAGTTTTGGATTTACATGAATTTAAAATCTAAGTTTCTCGATGTTCTCGGCCGAGTCACGATGCCCAGATGTTTGAATTTCATTCTCATTTCTTCCATGGGACATAGAAATTCAACCAAGGACACACATGTGATTTTTCAACCAAGTTTGGTGCACCGGAGCATGTGCCTGCAGTTCAAATTGGGATTATGCACACTAAAAGTCCAAAAACTCAATTAATGTATAAAAAGGCCAAACGAACCCGAAATAATTCCAAAATTTAACAGGGCACTCATATAGTTCTATGTTGCCTCTGTAAAGAAAATCAGGGGGGAGGCAGCTTATATCGTTTCGCACACAAAGGTGTCACGTTCCCTCTCAGAACCACGAGGCTTGTTGAGAGAATCTCCGGTTTTGCAAGAAGCTTATACCAAAACTTGTCCCAATTCAGCCAAAAATTATACATATGAAAACATGGTTTACATTATCCCGAACATCTCGCTACCTAGACCAATAACATACTATGATTTGAATTCAACATAAAATGGATACAAATATTTGAATTGGAGATCGTATGGTACATGTAGTTCATAGTGAAATATGATTACTGCTATATGCATGGTTTTTGTTATCAAGATAATATTTAAATTATTGTATAACTTGACAACAATCATATGAAAATAAGGAAAATTGATTCAAATTTAGTCCATATGGTAGAAGACAATATACATGTTCACATGGTGGAGTAAAATGTTCACATATGATGGAAGATCAAAATGTACGACTACATTAATTCTAAACCGCAAGGTTACCTAATGATATATTCGAATTCAACATAACGTGGATTCAAAAATTGAAATTCGAGATCCTGGGGTTGTAATCATATAAAAAGGGACATTACTCTTTCTTTTGGTGGGAATTGATTTGTTTTTTGTTGTTGTTCAGGGACGTGCGAATCGATTTGGTACTGTACAGGGTAATCTTCTTCTCCGGATTTTTTTTACATTTTTCTTGTAGTTTTCTCAATGGCATCTATAGCAATACAGTAAAAGGGGACATGACTCTCTTGTGTCTTGTATGAATTGTTTTTTTTACACGTCAAGTTTGTTCTGCCGAACAAGGAATCCGCACCTTGTTATCCCAAAATTATCAAGCTCAAGTATCTTTTGTCTCACCTTCTTTGAAACTCCCAGCTCTTCAACCCGCGCCACGCCTTGTTATCCCAAAATTTCGACGCGCATGAAAACTCCCTCCTCATCCGAAATTGGTCCCGCAGCCCAGACACGTGAAATCCCCCTTCTACCCCTTAGCCAGAAATGAAGCTCCATGTCGCGGTGTCAAAACCGGTGGGGGTATGCTGGTAACTTACCCTACATTTTGAACAAGCGCGTTTCTAAGCTTGGCTCCCCCTCCCTTCCCCTTCGCCCCCACATTGGTACACCGAGGCCGCCAAAACCTACGGAACCCCACGCTCCTCCGTCGGCCTCCCGACAGCCGCCCAGCCGGAGACTATTCCTCGACTATGTCGTCCACCGCAACAGCTCATCGTCCCTCATCCACCACACTGGATGAGGATCCGTCGTTGATCTCGTCGTCCCGCTGGATCAGCCGCCCATCCTCCACCTCCAAGGAGCTGCCCAACGTTCGCCTCGTCTATCATGCCACCTCAATCCCCACAGCACCGTCTTGACCTGCCCCACCGGAACTGCGGCAACCTCACCAGTTCCTCCGATGAAGCCAAGGCCAACTCGGCGCCACCAAGGAGGTTCTGCACTCACCACTGCATTTTATCTTTTATTCGATCTCACGGGGCTGCCGGTGCTCGATATCGAGCAGCCATGGCGGGTCTCCATCAACGGTGTCGTCGCCGGCCACATCATCCACGGCGTCTCTCCCCCATGTCGTTGCTTCCTTGGCGGCGACTTCCACACCGGCACTAGCTGCAGCGGCTCCGGCTCTCGCTCGCGTTGTGGCTCTGTTCTTGTTGTCGGTCGTGCTGCTGCACTACTCTTGCTTTCATTCGTGCTGCTGCTCTGCTCTTGCGCTCGCTTGCGCTGCTGCTGCTGCACGACCTCCGACAGCTACAGGAGTTGCTGCTTTGGCACTCGCTCGTGGTGCTACTGCACGACTTGCTCTCTGCTAGTGTGTTGCCTTCTCGACCGTCTGCTGATTTGGATCACTGCTTCTCTGCTACTAGTGCTAGAATGCCCTAAACATCTATTGCAATGCTCTGCTACTAGTTCAATCAGTTTCGACAGTAAAATTCAGTTTCAACTGTAAAGTTCAGTTTCTTCAGTTAAGTTCAGAGTGAACAGTACTTACAGCATCTGTTGGAGCGGCCGTGGCGCGGCTGATGCATTTTACATCTAGCACTTTTTAGTGATGTATTTTACATCATCTATTGGAGATGATATTAGGGTTCCACTTCAGATTAATGTTGTCTGTCTTGTCCTGCTTTAGCCTCACCGCCGTACACCTCACTGGAGCTGCTCCAATGACAGAACCGTCCATCACAGCAGAGTAGTACCCTCGGCGCCATTTCAAGAGGCCTCGGATCTTCTTCCCCACCTCCGACAGTCACACTAGCATCACCATCCTCCACGTCCAACCCAATGATGCTAAGGTCCACAAGGCTATGCCAAAGAGGTTGTACACTCGTCGCATCACTTTGTTACTCTGCATTCAATTCGATCCCTGAGGGATCCTTTGCTATGGAACTACTATTCGTGCATTTGGTTAGAAGGAGTGGAGCAAAGCAAAACTGGAGGATTTTTTTTTCCTTTGGTGTCTATTTCGAAGAAAAAACGTAGGAATTTTAATATTCACTTGAACGTCCTTTTCAAATTAATATGCATGAAGAACAGAACTAATTGCATTACTGGCATAATAAGATTCTTATTTTTTTCATTTTCACGTGGTTTGACTTTAATTTGACCACATTTCTCCATTCCCGTGTTCTTCCAATTCATGTGAACCAAACACCCAGTTTGACTGAAATCCTATGTTTCCAAATGCTCTATTTTGCATGTGCATTCCTATCCTATTCCTGTGTTTTTCCTATCCCTGCGTTTATAGAATCCTCCAATTCTAAGGAGCCCTATATATTTACTTCATTTTCAGATAGGCGTCAAACAAAACTCTGTGTGTTATGTCCTGCTCCTGCCGTGTCGTTATCCACCCCACCTGAGGTGCAGCATTGACAGAAGCATTCACTGCAGTAGAGATCCCCCTACAGACTTTCTTTCGCTACCTCAGATCATCTTCCCCGTTGCCGGTAGCCACGCCAACTGCATTACCATCATCGACCGAGCAGATGAACCTGAGGACTACACAGTTCCAGAAGAGAGGTCGCAGTCTTTCGTGTTTGCTTATGTTATACATCGGTTATTATTACCTGCTACTTTATCGTTCAAACTTGAGTTTTGAAATGCCCGCGGGTCTCATAGCAAGGTAGCAACAAATAGTATCTGTGTACTCTCTAGTTCATTTGGGGTCTTCTATGTGGTTCATGTTGGGTGGGCAACAAACAATAAATGATCCATTGTCTATCTTTTTAAACTGAAGCTACAATCTACCCGCTATCATTAGTTTTGGATCCCTCCACTTGTTTGCTACCATCAGTCTTGATTTTTGCATGCACCCCTTAGGCCTTACAAAATCTAACTATTTTTTATTATGCATGTCAGATATTGTACACAATCGTACTAAACATGTAGAGAAAAAGAGAAGACCGTTGCGTGGGAATATAATGTCGTCAGACGCCGCTCCATCATGGGAGAAGTGGGGCCCCTCCTACATTTCCAGATTGTATTCCATAGGAAGATAACTGTTCAGATGGGGATTCAGAAGGAGCCGACCACACTTGTTTACCACCTGAGGTGTTTACTCTAACCTGACATGCTGATGTTGGTCATATCATGCATATGGCGCCTCGCGTTGCTTACATTATACATTTTATATGTCATCAGCTTAGTTTAGATTTGCTTTGTGTGAATGCCACCTGTTTGATTTCTATATCATACTCCCACCATTCCTAAATATTTGTCTTTTTAGAGATATCAACAAGTGACTACATATGGAACAAAATGAGTGAATCTACACTCTAAAATATGTCTATATATATCTATATGTGGTAGTCCATTTGAAATCTCTAAAAAGACAAATATTTAGGAACGAAGGGAGTATATGGGAATAATGCAATGCCATCTTCTTTAGCCAGGCATCATATACGTGAATCATGCAATGCCATCCTGTTTAGCCAGTCATCGTATATGTGAATTGTATCATGCCATATTTTTCCCCATAATGTATTCCATTTGTCAACAATGTTTATACATTCATCTACTCTTCCGGTGCATCAGCCATTTGAGTCGGTCATGCGAAAATCTGGAGTGAAAACAAGGTCTTTTGAGCAGTCAGTGCTACCTGTCGATGCAGATTTCTTGCTGGTTACAGATAGCTCCTCATAGGAGGATTTAGAGACAGATGACCAG
>NC_057807.1:192164630-192175472 GCF_018294505.1 Triticum aestivum
GTTGTTGCTGCTGCTGTTGTTGTTGTTGTTGTTGTTGCTGTTGTTGTTGTTGTTGTTGTTGCTGCTGTTGCTGTTGCTGCTGTTGTTGTTGTTGTCGTTGTTGTTGTTGTGGTTGTTGTTGTTGTTGTTGTTGTTGCTCTTCTATGTATATCTAGGAATCAGAAGAACATTAAGGTAACACTTGTCCTTGTTTCTATGTAGCCTAGGATTGCATATTTAGACATTCAGTACAATCACTACTGTAGGATGCTGCTAACGCGACACTACGATCAGAGAACCTTTGACGAAACTGTGTGCGATGCAATAATCACAAACAATGGTGTAAAAACCGTCAAAAAAGGTGCAGAACGTTTGCGATGACAGATGCATCAAACACGGTTCAAATTTTTGTTGCCTGTGCGATTCAGGGCATACGTTCAGTTCAATTAACTGTTTGCGATGAGGGTGAACAAAAGGAACGACCTGCCGGATGAAGGCATGTGTGATGTAGAGCATATGGTTCACTCAGATGAACTATTTGCGATGAGGCGGAACAACAGAAACGGGCAGCCAGATGAAGGTGTGTGCGATATACGGCCTATAGTTCACTCGGATGAGCTGTTTGTGTTGACCTAAAAGAACAGAAACAGTTCAACTTAACAAGATGTGTGTGATATGCGACAAAATGGTCTGTAATCGAAAATGTGTGGGAAGACCTATAACAACACAGACGATTCCTGTTAACAAGCCATGTGTGTTGTGACAAAACGATTGCTGGTATACAATTGTCAGTGATTGATGAAATCATCACCGATGGGTTCCATTGTTTAGTCCGTGTGCGATGTGATTTGCTCTGTCTACAGAGCATGAACATATATATACTTAAAAAGATACCATATCCAATAAAGTACGGTTACGACGTTCGGACACATCATTACGCTGTGGTGTTCCAGGTAGCGTAAGTTGTGAAACTATTCTACATTGTTTCAAATGAAGACCAAACTTGTAACTCAAATATTTGCCTCCACGATCAGATCGTAGAAACTTTATTTTCTTGTTACGATGATTTTCCACTTCACTCTGAAATTCTTTCAACTTTTCAAACGTTTCAGATTTATTCTTCATTAAGTAGATATACTCATATCTTCTCAAATCATCTGTGAAGGTAAGAAAACAACGATACCCGCCACGAGCCTCAACTCTCATTGGACCGCATACATCGGTATGTATTATTTCCAATAAGTCGGTATCTCGCTCCGTTGTTCCGGAGAACGGAGTTTTAGTCATCTTGCCCATGAGGCATGGTTTACAAGCACCAAGTGATTGATAATCAAGTGATTCCATAAGCCCATCAGTATGGAGTTTCTTCATGCGCTTTACACCAATATGACCTAAACGGCAATGCCACAAATAAGTTGCACTATCATTACCAACTTTGCATCTTTTGGCTTCAATATTATGAACATGGGTATCTCCACCATTGAGATTCAATAAAAATAGACCACTCAACAAGGATGCATGACCGTAAAAGATATTACTCATATAAATAGAACAACCATTATTATCTCATTTAAATGAATAACCGACTCGCATCAAACCAGATCCAGATATAATGTTCATGCTCAACACTGGCACCAAATAACAATTATTCAGGTCTAAAACTAATCACGAAGGTAGATGTAGAGGTAGCGTGCCGACGGTGATAACATCGACCATGGAACCATTTCCAACGCGCAACGTCACCTCGTCCTTAGCCAATCTTCGATTAATCTGTAGCCCCTGTTTCGAGTTGCAAATATGAGCAACAGAACCAGTATCAAACACCCAGGCGCTACTACGAGCATTAGTAAGGTACACATCAATAACATGTATATCAAATATACCTTTCACTTTGCCATCCTTCTTATTCGCCAAATACTTGGGGCAGTTCCGCTTCCAGTGACCAGTCCCTTTGCAGTAGAAGCACTCAGTTTCAGGCTTAGGCCCAGACTTGGGCTTCTTCCCATGAGTAGTAACTTGCTTGTCGTTCTTCTTGACGTTCCCCTTCTTCCCTTTGCCCTTTTTCTTGAAACTGGTGGTCTTGTTAACCATCAACACTTGATGCTCCTTCTTGATTTCTACATCCGCAGCCTTTAGCATTGTGAAGAGCTAGGGAATCGTTTTCGTCATCCCTTGCATATTATAGTTCATCACGAAGCCTTTATAGCTTGGTGGCAGTGATTGAAGAACTCTGTCAATGACACTATCATCAGGAAGATTAACTCCCAGCTGAGTCAAGTGGTTATGATACCCAGACATTTTGAGTATACGTTCACTGACATAACTATTCTCCTCTATCTTGCAGCTATAGAACTTGTTGAAGACTTCATATCTCTCAACTCGGGCATTTGCTTGAAATATTAACTTCAACTCTTGGAACATCTCATATGCTCCATGACGTTCAAAATGTCTTTGAAGTCCCGATTCTAAGCCGTAAAGCATGGTACACTGAACTATCGAGTAATCATCAGCTTTGCTTTGCCAAACGTTCACAACGTCCGTAGTTGCATCTGCAGCAGGCCTTGCACCTAGCGGTGCTTCCAGGACGTAATTCTTATGTGCAGCAATGAGGATAATCCTTAAGTTATGGACCCAGTCCATGTAATTGATACCATCATCTTTCAACTTAGCTTTCTCTAGGAACACATTAAAATTCAAAGGAACGGTAGTATGGGCCATTGATCTACAACAACATAGACATGCAAAAACTATCAGGACTAAGTTCATGATAAATTAAAGTTCAATTAATCATATTACTTAAGAACTCCCACTTAGATAGACATCCCTCTAGTCATCTAAATGATCACGTGATCCAAATCAACTAAACCATGTCCGATCATCACGTGAGATGGAGTAGTTTTCAATGGTGAATATCACTATGTTGATCATATCTACTATATGATTCACGTTCGACCTTTCAGTCTCAGTGTTCCGAGGCCATATCTGCACATGCTAGGTTCATCAACTTTAACCCGAGTATTCTGCACGTGCAAAATTGGCTTGCACCGGTCGTATGTGAACGTAGAGCTTATCACACTCGATCATCATGTGGTGTCTCGGTAGGACGAACTGTAGTAACCGTGCATACTCAGGGAGAACACTTATACCTTGAAATTTAGTAAGGGATCATCTTATAATGCTACCGCCATACTAAGCAAAATAAGATGCATAAAAGATAAACATCACATGGAATCAAAATATGTGACATGATATGGCCATCATCATCTTGTGCTCATGATCTCCATCACCGAAGCATCGTCATGATCTCCATCATCACCGGCTTGAAACCTTGATCTCCATCGTAGCATCGTTGTCGTCTCGCCAACTATTGCTACTATGACTATCGCTACTGCTTAGTGATAAAGTAAAGCAATTACATGGCGATTGCATTTCATACAATAAAGTGACAACTATATGGATACTGCCAGTTGCCGACAACTTTGTTACAAAACATCATAATCTCGTAAAACAATTTATATCTCATCATGCCTTGACCATATCACATCACAACAAGCCCTGCAAAAACAAGTTAGATGTCCTCTACTTTGTTGTGGCAAGTTTTACGTGGCTGCTACGGGCTTCTAGCAAGAACCATTCTTACCTGCGCATCAAAACCACAACAATATTTCATCAAGTGTGCTGTTTTAACCTTCTACAAGGACCGGCCATAGTCAAACTGTACTCAACTAAAGTTGGACAAACAGACACCCGCCAGCTGCCTATGTGCAAAAGCACGTCAGTAGAACCAATCTCATGAACGTGGTCATGTAATGTCGGTCCGGGCTGCTTCATCCATCAATACCGCTGAATCAAAGTAAGACGTTGGTGATAAGCAGTATGACTATTATCGCCGACAACTCTTTGTGTTCTACTCGTGCATAAAACATCTACGCATAAACCTGGCTCGGATGCCACTGTTGGGGAATGAGGTAATTTCAAAAAAAGTCCTACGATCACGCAAGATCTATCTAGGAGATGCATAGCAACAAGAGGGGAGAGTGTGTCCACGTACCCTCGTAGACCGAAAGCGGAAGCATTTAGTTAACGCGGTTGATGTAGTCGAACGTCTTCACGATCCAACTGATCCAAGCATAGAACGTACCGCACCTTCGCGTTCAGCACACGTTCAGCCTGATGACGTCCCTCGAGCTCTTCATCCAGTTGAGGACGAGGGGGAGTTCCGTCAGCACAACGGCATGGCGATGGTGTTGATGATGTTACCGGCGCAGGGCTTTGCCCAAGCACTACGGCGATATGACCGAGGTGTGTAACTGTGAAGGGGGGCACCGCACATGGTTAAGAGAACTTGACGTGCTTTGGGGTGCCCCCTGCCGCCGTTTATAAAGTAGGAGAGGGGGAGGACGGCCAGCCCTTGTAGGGCGCGCCAGGGGAAGGGAGTCCTACTAGGACTCCAAGTCCTAGTAGGATTCCACCTGCAGGAAGAGGGGAAGGAAGGGAGAGGGAGAGGGAGAGGGAAAGGGGGGACACACCCCCTTCCCTTGTCATATGCGGAATCCCCATGGGGGGGCTGGTCTCCCCTGTGTGGGATGTCCTCTCTCTCCCCTATGGCCCATGTTCGCCCATTGCTTCCCTGTGGGGTTCCGGTAACCCCTCCGGCAATCTGTTTTTACCCGAAACCACTCAGAACTCTTCTGGTGTCCGAATAACATAGTCCAATATATCAATCTTGATGTCTCAACCATTTCGATACTCCTCATCACGTCCGTGATCTCATCCGGGACTTAAAACAAACTTTGGTAATCAAAAACACATAACTCATAATACAAATCATCATCGAATGTTAAGTGTGCGGACCCTATGGGTTCGAGAACTATGTAGACATGATCGAGACATATCTCCAATCAATAACCAATAGCGGAACCTGGATGCTCATATTGGCTCCTACATATTGTACGAAGATCTTTATCGGTCAAACCGCACAACAACATACTTTGTTCCCTTTGTCGTCGGTATGTTACTTGCCCGAGATTCGATCATCGGTATCATCAGAACTAGTTCAATCTCGTTACCGGCAAATCTCTTTACTCATTCTGTAATGCTTCGTCCTGCAACTAACTCATTAGCCACATTGCTTGGAAGGCTTATAGTGATGAGCATTACCGAGAGGGACCAGAGATACCTCTCCGAAACAAGGAGTGACAAATCCTAATATCGATCTATGCCAACCCAACAAACACCTTCGGAGACACCTGTAGAGCATCTTTATGATCACCCAGTTACATTGTGATGTTTGATAGCACACAAGGTGTTCCTCCGGTATTCGGGATTTGCATATCTCATAGTCTGAGGAACATATATAAGTCATGAAGAAAGCAGTAGCAATGAAACTGTAACGATCATAATGCTAAGCTAACAGATGGGTCTTGTCCATCACATCATTCTCCTAATGATGTGATCCCATTCATCAAATGACAACACATGTCTATGGTTAGGAAACATAACCATCTTTGATTAACGAGCTAGTCAAGTAGAGGCATACTAGGGACACTATGTTTTGTCTATGTATTCACACATGTACTAGGTTTCCGGTTAATACAATTCTAGCATGAATAATAAACATTTATCATGAAATAAGGAAATAAATAATAACTTTATTATTGCCTCTAGGTCATATTTCCTTCATAAATTAGGTACAATTTTAAATAGCAGCAATTAAATTAGGGCGAAATTACTGTTTGCAGGTCATTACGGCGCACACGGTTAATAAAGCACAACGCGTGCGATATACATCATAATCCGACACGGTTCACATAGTGGAAACGTGTGTAACAATGCACACAGTTGCTGTTTGCAAAGCGTGTGCGATGTTAGACACTATCACATAAGGTGCGGGAAAATTAAATGTGTGTGCATGTCTTCCTATCATACACTGTTTATAATCATGAACTGTTTGTGATGTGCCAGGCATCGTAAACGTACAACCAGTTTGGTACGTGCCTAGAAAACTCCCGTGCCTGGAATCTACCTGGTTTTAGGTAAACCCACAAAATTCCGATTGCGATGGCAACGCAAGCACAAACGAGTAGCAAGGATGAAGCATTTCGGATATTCGAGACCTCGGAAAAGGTTATATACTGGCAACTGTATGCATCAAGGCTCCCTATCCCCGACGGTTTCTAGGTCGTGTGGGAAGGACCCCCCTATCACCCACACTCACTTTGCGACGGTTCCAAATGCCATCGTGGAAATGGGTTAAAAACCATTTGTATAGCACCGGCGCGTACCAGTGAATGCATGTTGATATCTAGCCTCATATATATTAGATATGGCCCTAGTTAACCTACCGATAAATGGGTTACAGATATTTCAGTTAAATGTCTGATTCACCGATTAATCCCTTATCAGCCCCCGGCCTATATGGTACTAGCTATCGATATCCTGAACAGTGAGTATATATAAGCCATGGGGTGAAACTAACCTTGATGCAAAACAACAGTCATTACCAAATTTGTCCTATGTAATTACATCAAAATTGTCATGTGTAAGTACATCGACCAAATATATCCATGGTAGACAACATAATCTCCAAATGATAGCTTCAGTGTGCAGGTTTAAGCACGCTGGTTAAGAAAAACAACAAGTGGAAAGGTGTGTTAACTACAATGTGCCTAACATTTAACAACAAGCAAATATAGTCATTCAAACTGGTATCATGCCGCTCTAGGTACACTAGTTATTGTTAAATAAAATGGAAAGGCATGTTAACTACAACATGCTTAACTACAACCATATGTAATCAATCGTAGTGGTATTGTTGAAACTGGTATTGTTGGAATTGAACTACACAACTAATACTTGCACATATAGAACATCACATTGTGAATAACTAAAAAAAACACGGCATATTATGCACAACCAAACATAGCAATTGAAACTGGACATATGCTAACTATAAACAACCAAACAACCAAAAACCATTAAAAGAGGCATATGCTCACTTCAACAGGCTTAACAACAACCAAATAGTCATTCATATTGGTATTGTTGAAACCAGTATTGATGAAACTGAACTGCACACTTCATACTTGCACAAATAGAACATCACTTTGTGAATAAATGAAATAAATAAGGCATACTATGAACAACCAAAGAGAACAATTGAAACTGGACATATGCTAACTACAAACAACCTAAAAACGTTAAAAGGGGCATATGCTCCCTACAACAGGCTTAACAAGTCCCAAATACAGTCATTCCTATTGGTATTGCTGAAATCGGTATCAAGGAAATTGTAGTACATAGTAAATAGTTGCACATATAGAGCATCACTTTCTGAATAACTGAAATAAACAAGGCATACTACGAACAACCAAAGATAGCAATTGAAACTGGACATATGCTAATTACAAACAACCGAACAACCAAAACACGTTAAAAGAGGCATATGCTAGCTATAATAGGCTTAACAGCATGCAAATATATTCATTCCTATTGGTATTGTTGAAATTGGTATTGAGGAAATTATACTGTTCAGTAAATAGTTGCACATATAGAGCATCGCATTATGAACAACTGAAATAAACAAGGCATACTGCAAACAACTAAATGTAGCAATTAAAACTGTACATATTCTCACTATACTACAAAAGGGCTTGACAAAACAAATCATGGGTCCCCACCTGCGAAGAGGAATGGCAAAACAAATCATGGGTTTCCTCACTTGTCACAGATGGGCTCGTTCCCATGGGAAGAGCACGGACTCTGGGTGCACTCCGTGTTGTCACAGATGGGCTCCTTCTCCTTGGAAGAGCATGGATGCAGGGTGCCCTCCCTGATGTCGCAGATGGGCTCTTTCCCCTTGGAAGAGCTAGAAAGGGTGCCCTCCTCGTGGTTGCCATGGATGAGGTCTGACTTGGCAACTATGGATCCGAAGACAGTGTTGGAGAACATGTCCTTCAGAAATGACAAAAGGTGCTTGACGGCTATGTAGGATGGCAAATTCTTGACAAACAAGATAGAGGAGATCAGCGGCGGGGCCATGGATGAGATCGTTGATAGTTGAACCCGAGGGGTTGGGGTGGGCCACTTGACTTGTGACATAGCCCCTAGCAAGTCATCGCTGTCGACGACCTTGATGTCATAGCCGGTGTTTGGGACATACCAGCATACTCTAGCCCGTTGATTGAGAGCCTACTGCCAGTAATGGTCGTGCTAGTTCTTGAGCTTGCGTTGATTTTTTCCATGGAGAGGAAGGGGTGATGCAACAAAGTAGAGATAAGTATTTCCTCAGTTAAGAACCAAGGTATCAATCTATTAGGAGGAACACACAAGTCTCCAATAGATGCACCTGCACAAACTAACAAACATTTGCACACAACGCGAAAAAGGGGTTGTCAATCTCTTCATAGTTACTAGCAAGGGTGAGATCTAATAGAGATTGATATAAAAGATAAGTAAAAGTGTAAAATAAGGTAAATATAAATAAATTTTAGCAAGGTATTTTTGGGTTTTTGGTTTTATAGATATGAAAATAATAAGATAAAAAAAGACCCGTGAGCCATAGGTTTCACTAGAGGCTTCTCTCTTGAAAGAAACATACGATGGGTAATTTTTTTTACTGTTGAGCAATTGATAAAAAGAGCATAGTTATGACGATATCTAAGGAAATGATCATGAATATATGCATCACATCCATGGCAAGTAGACCGACTCCTGACTACATCTACTACTATTACTGTAGATATCGACCGCTATCCAGCATGCATCTAGTGTATTAAGTTAACAAGAACGGAGTAACGCCTTTAGCAAGATGACATCATGTAGAGGGATAGATCCAATCAATATGGTAAAAACCCCATCTTTTTATCCTTAATGACAAGAACACAAATACATGCCTTGCTACCCCTACAATCACTGGGTGAGGACACGGCAAGACTGAACCCATCACAAAGCACCTCTCCCATTGCAAGAAAAATCAATCTAGTTGGCCAAACCAAATCAATAGATCGGAGGGAAATACAAAGCTATCTTAATCATGCATAAAAGAGTTCAGAGAAGACTCAAATAATATTCAAAGATAATCTGATCATAAACCCACAATTCGTCGGATCTCAACAAAGACACCGCAAAAGAAGATTACATCGAATAGATCTCCAAGAACATCAAGGAGAACATTGTATTGAAGATCAAAGAGAGAGAAGAAGCCATCTATCTACTAGCTATAGACCCATAGGTCTGTGGTAAACTATCCACACATCATCGGTAGGGCTGCAAGGTTGGTGTAGAGGCCCTCCATAATCGAATCCCCCTCCGGCAGAGTGCCAGAAAAGGCCCCAAGATGGGATCTCACGAGAACAGTAGCGTGCGACAATGAAAAAGTATTTTTGGTGTGCCCCCGGTGTGCAGGGAATATTCTAGTATTTATGGAGCAGGAATTAGGGTTAGGGGGTCCCGAGGGGCCCACAAGCCTGCCCCCCCCCCCGCCAAGGCGCGCCCTATGAGCTTGTGGCTCTCTTGTGGCCGCTCCGGCCTCCTCTTGAAGCTTCGTGGTTGTCTTCTAGTCCAAGAAAAATCCTCAAAAGGTTTCATTCCATTTGGACTCCCTTTGGTATTGATTTTCTGTAAAAGACAAAAACAAGGAAAAAAAATAGCAGCTGGCATTGGGCTCTAGGTTAATAGGTTAGTCCCCATAAATGATATAAAATAGCATATTAATGCATATAAAGCATCCAATATGGATAGTATAATAGCATGGAACAATCAAAGAATTATATATGTTGGAGACGTATCAAGCTGTAACATCCCAAAATTCTAAATTTTGGAATGTTATATTAAATAAATAACTATGCTTGTTGTTTGATTGTTTGTTTGATTGATTGAGTGAAATTGAGTGGAATTTGAAACTTTTTGAAAATTGAATGAGAGGGAATGAAATGACTTTCCCAAACTTTCCCTTTGCCCTTTTGGATCTCAATGAACTCAATTTCATTCCAAACAAAACCCTATAGTGAAGATGACATGAATTCTTCCATTTGAAATGAAAAGGGTTTTGAAAAGATTTGAATTTGAAAATATTTCAAATTCAAAGCTTTATGCAACTCAATGATTTTCATGAGAGAAGATAAAATGACTTCTTCAATTATATGAAATATGAGTTGGAAGATAAAAAGAATCAAATTGAAAGTCATTTGAAAGTATTTTGAAACTCCCTTTCAAATTTGGAATTATTTGGATTTTTTTTCAAATTATTTTTCTCCTAAAAATAAATAAATGGAAATTAGGGCAAAATGATTCCCTTCAATGGAAAATTAGGAGAAAATAAATTTGAAATAATTTTGGTATTTTAAAGATGATTTTTGTTGAGTTTTATTGCAACAGCAACACTATTTGAGTTTTGTAAATTTTTGAGGATTTTATTTGAACTTGAAAAATAGTTCATGTTGTAGGAAATCTTTTTCTGAAAATTTTGATATATTATATCTCTATATAATATTATTTATATATTTAGTTGTGTTTACTTTATTGTCTATGTTTTATATAAAAAAAAGGAAAATGGCCGAAGCCACCTGGCCCCGAGGCCCACTCCCTCTCTCGCTCTCGCTCGGCCCATCTACGCGCCAGGCTGGCCCAGTCGCCCGCGCACGCACCCGAAACCCTTCGCCTCGGTCGCCCGCTCGCTCTTCTCTCTCTCTCTCTCGCTGACCGCCGGACCCCACCGCCCGATTCACCCCGCCCGTGTCTTCTTCTTCCTCCCCACGCCAGAACCACCGCCGCCGCCGCCGTATCCCGGAGATCTCGGGATCCTCTCCCCCGATTCGCCCCCTCCTCCAAGTCGACCCCGCCCCTATAAATACCTCTCCCCTC
>NC_057807.1:192175784-192184606 GCF_018294505.1 Triticum aestivum
GCTCGCCGGAGCCGAGTGCCCCCGCCGCGCCATTGCCGCCCCACCGAGCTACTCCGACCCCCTCGCCGCCCCCGAGACCACCTCCGGACTCCCCTCGCTCGTCCGCATCTCCCCGTGCCCTCGCCCAAGCCCGAAACCCACCGGAGCACCGCCACGGTCGACGCCCGAACGCCACCGCCGCCTTGACCTCGCCGCCGACCGTCTCTGACCACCTCCACCGGCGCCACGACCACCGCTGGACTCGCCGCCGCCCGCTTCATCCCCCTGGCCACTCCACCGACGCCGAAGGTCACCGGAGCGCCGCCACCATCGTCGCCCGACGCGCTCGCCGTCGACCACAACCGCGGTGAGCTCCCTCTCCCTCCTCGTCCGTTCGATCTAGATTATACGGTCGTGATTAGATTAGGGCGAATAGTTAGGTTTTTTTATTAGATCGGTTTAGTTCCGGTTTTTATACGGTTAAGTCCGGTTTAGTTCGAACTAGTTCCTCGGTTTTTTTTCTTATTACACGTGCATGCACGGTTTTGTTAAGTAACGCCCGAGCGTTGTTTAGTTTCGATCGCTCACCGGTTTAGCCCAGTAGCAGTAGGCCACGTAGCACCTGCCCGTTTTCTTTTTTCTTTTTGTTTCTGTTTTAAAATCAGAATAGTTCTGATTTTATATTGCCTATAACTTTTATTTTATAGTTCCAAATTAAGTGATTCTTTTTGCATTACGTCACAAATTTGTTGAAGTTTCTGTTTGTGTCTTTAGTTATCAAGTTTGAGTAGTTTAAATTTTGAGTTTGATGAAATTTGTTCAAATTAGTAATTTGGCCGTATCTTGAGTTTTATAAAATATTTTTGATTGATTCTTTTTTCTACTATTTTGTTATTGTTTTGTATATCCAGAGTCATATAGTGATTTATTTTTAGTTTATTTTAAATTAATTTGTTTAGCAAAACAGTACTGTTTTAGTTATAGTTTTGTTTTAGTCTTTTCTTTATTGTTTTTATTAGTTTTAAATTATTTCTTTTTCTCACTCTTGAAAAATTTAGTTTTGTTTCTGTTAGTCAACAAAAGAAAATTTTGTTTTTATTTTAAAAATTTATTTTACTTAGTTTTGTATGAGAACTTGTTTAAGTCATAGTTAGTGTTTCATAAAAGCTTTTATTTGTTCTTTTTGCAAATAAAATTTTATGAAAAATACCTTCTGTTAACTTAGTTGTTTTACTTTGTATTTTCTGTTAGTTTATTAGTTTAGTGTTTTAACTGTTGTTAAGTTTTTACTTAGGACAAACTGTTTTGTGTTATGTCTTAGAGTTTTCTTTAGTAGTTTTGTTGTGTAGTTTTCCTTTGATTTTATTTGGTGTCCCTTGATTTGCATTTTTATTTGTTAGTTTTATTATGAGTGTTAGAATTATTTGCTAGGATATTTGCTTATATGAATGCTATGCTTGACTATATAGATTTACATCGGAGTGACGAATAGTCTTATCAAGTTTCCGAGAGCGTTTATATCTTCACCAACATACCAGGCAAGTTCACTTTGACCATGCTTTCATACCTATGTTTTATTGCATTTAGTGTCATCTTCGCAACAATCCCTCCAGTAGTGATATTGAATTCTTGTAGTTGATTAGTATGCATGAGGTAGGAACCCATCACCCTGTTACCAAGCCCGGGACGTTATTTATTTTAATGCTACGCTATAGTAGACGGGGTTTGGTATGAGTGCTCGAGAGTGGTGTGAAGAAGGAGGACTCTACGTCAATGACGACAACTCCATGATGGCATCTGCAAGGACTGCATTTTCAAGGCCTCAAGACTTCAAGACTCGAGACAAGAATTCAATACACACTACTAGGTGAAGGACGGTTGACGGGCACCCTGGAGAAACCAGTGGTTGGCCGGGATGCATGGAGAAGCGCCATGACATCTTGCGGAAAGCTTCACCCAGACTCAAAGAGACGGAAGAATACTTCACGCCCGGAAGCTTACCTGTGCAACCGCAAGTCATTATGGGCTCTGGCTTGGTTGACCTTAGTTGTGACTCTGGCTGGGACGGTACTAGCAGATGTAGAACTACGGTAGGATGGGTTGAGTACCGGACAGTGGTCAGAGGAACTCTTTGGAAGACCATGTTTCGGTCATCTTGTTCTCAAACACTCTGAAGTACGAGAACGTAAAGAGAGGGATCGAATCTTGCGGGAAAAGTGTACAAACCTCTGCAGAGGGTTTAAACCTAATCGATTAGCCGTGTCCCCGGTTACGGACAATTTGAGCCTCTGGACTTGGATCTATCTCAGAACTCTCAACACTGGACTGATAACTTAATTGTGGGCAACCTATGATGATTTTGGGCTATGAGACATCGGTTGGCGGAACCATGTCATGTTAGAAAACTCCATAGTACAGACTTCACTTTTGCCTTTGATGTAGCTAAAATAAAACCAGCTTTTACGCAAACAAAATTCAGATACAGAGCCACAAAGCCATAATGCATATAGTATAGTTTTATCATCTGTTCTTTTTATTGTGATCTTGCCGGTACATTCAATGTACTGACCTACACGGCTGCAACGTATCATGTTGCAGATGTTTCCTCGACGAGTAAGAGTTACGATACAGGGTTACGGTCTACACTCAACCTGCCGATGGCGTTGATGGGACTCCACACCCGTTTGATTGTTTCCGCTGAGTATTATGAGGTATATATCATTTTACGTTATTTATACATGTGATTGCACTTTGATATATACATTGATGTACTGTGTGTGCCAACATACTGATCCAGGGATGGCACAGTAACACAGAGGCTTGACCGTCTGAGGTCGGGTCGCTACACAAGCATCCCCTAGCTTAATTCCTGCTCGTCCTCGAGTAGGTAAATGATAAAAACAAATTTTTTGATGTGGAATGCTACCTAACATGTTTGTCAAGTAATCTTTCTTATTGTGGTATAAATATTCAGATCCATATGATTCAAAACAAAAGTTTAATATTGACATAAAAACAATAATACTTCAAGCATACTAATAAAGAAATCATGGCTTTTCAAAATATCATGGCTAAAGAAAGTTATCCCTAGAAAATCATATAGTCTTGTCATGCTCTATCTTCAGCACACAAAGTATTTATCATGTACAACCCCGATGACAAGCCAAGCAATTGTTTCATACTTTTCACGTTCAAAAGCCTTTTCAACTTTCACGCAATACATGAGAGTGAGCCATGGAGATATCAATACGGGTGGAATAGAAGGTGGTAGTAGACAAAAAAGGAGAAACAAATTCTCACACCAACTAGGCAAATTAATAGGCTATGGAGATGCCCATAAATTGATATTGGTGCAAGTGAGTAGGGATTGCCATGCAACAGATGCATTAGAGCTATAAGTGTATGAAACCTAAAAAGAAATCTAAGTGGGTGTGCATCCAACTTGCTTGCTCATGAAGACCTAGGGCATTTTTGAGGAAGCCCATCACTGGAATATACAGGCCAAGTTCTATAATGAAAAATTCCCACTAGTATACGAAAGTGATAAAACATGAGACTCTCTAGGATGAAGAACATGGTGCTATTTTGAAGCACAAGTGTGGAAAAGGATAGTAGCATTGTCCCTTCTCTCTTTTTCTCTCACCTTTTCTTTTTTTTCTTTTTTTCTTTTTTGGTTCTTTGGCCTCTTTTTCTTATTTTGGGCTCTTTGGCCTCTTTTTATTGTAAGTCCAGAGTCTCATCCCAAGTTGTGAGGGAATCATAGTCTCCATCATCCTTTCCTCACATGGGACAATGCTCTAAAAATGATGAACATCACACTTTTATTTACTTACAACTCAAGAATTACAACTCGATACTAGAACAAGGATATGATTCTATATGAATGCCTTTGGCTGTGTACTGGATGTGCAATGATTTACCATGACATGTATAAAAATATGAATGGTGCCCAAGCCACAAATACTATGTCAACAATCTAATCATGCAAATCAATATTACAATGATGGTATGTGTCATAATAAACGGAACGGTGGAACTTGCATGGCAATATATCTTGGAATGGCTATGGAAATGCCATAATAAGTAGATATGGTGGCTGTTTTGTATAAGGTGGGTTTAAAGCACCGGCCAAAGTTGCGCGGTACTACAGAGACTAGCAATGGTGGAAGGGTGAGAGTGCGTATAATCCATGGACTCAACATTAGTCATAAAGAACTCACATACATGTTGCAAAAATATATTATCCCTCGAAACAAAGTACTAATACACATGCTCCTAGGGGGTAGATTGGTCGGAAAAGGCCATCGCTCGTCCTGGACCGCCACTCATAAGGAAGATAAACAATAATAAATCATGCTCCAATTTCATCACATAATGATAGACCATACGTGCATGCTTCGGGAATCACAAACCTTAACATCAGTATTTCTATTAACCCACAATTACCAACTAGCGTGACTGTAATATCACCATCTTTATATTCAATGATCGTTATGAAAGTTTTTATTATATCCCTCTTGCATACCCATCATAGTAGGACCAAATTCATAACCTAAGCAAATTGCCATACTATTTATAAGACTCCCAAAATAATATAAGTGAAGCATGAGAGTTCATCAATTTCTTCAAAATAAAACCGCCGCCATGCTCTAAAAAGATATAAATGAAGCACTAGAGCAACTACCTAGTTCAAAAGATATAAGTGAATCACAGAGTATTCTAATAAATTCATGATTAATGTGTGTCCCTCTCAAAAGGTCTGTACAGCAAGGATGATTGTGGTAAACTAAAAAGCAAAGACTCATATAATACAAGACGCTCCAAGCAAAACACATATCATGAAGAAGGCTTTGAAGAAGTTGAATTTCATTTTGAAACTTTAGTTGGCAGTGTTATCAGAAGTAATTATGTCAAGTCCATAGATGACTTGTGAGTGCTTGATCCCTCTGCAAAAATTATGCGGTTTCGAAACAAGCCTTACAAGTGGTAATATCAGTTTGAATTTGTCTTATATCCATGTTCAGTTGATCAACGCGGGAGTTGTAGCTGCATGAGCTGAATTTCATTTCTAATATCAATATGAACCTTGTAATCTTCAAATTTGAACCTTGTAACATTTTGGGCTTTTGTGGTACAATCGTTGAAATGGCGTCTTATGAGACTCGTACATTGGAAGTACTATTTTGACCTTAATATGCAATGGACTTAGATTTTATTTACCATTCTCGAATGTGTTTCTCCTGTTGATCTCACCGCAAATGATTTGTATAGCTTACTGGACTGCGATCTTCTACATTATTCCACACAGTTGGTTTCTTCAACTATGTGCCATGTAGACCGCATAATTAATTATCGCACTCGAGTGTCCATCATTACCCTTATGTGTAACTTTGACCTCGTCACCCATGGGTAAACTTATGGTTGAAGTCATTCCGCACACTTTGTTTTTGCAAAGCTTTTTGCCAATAAATGCCCACGATTTGCCCCTCTTCTAGCTGACGCGTGGCCAAACTAGCCGGGCGGGAAGCTTGCATGGTAGACTGCGCAGTTGCACGGGAATAGTCTCACCAACGATAAATTTGGCGCATCTTCGAGCCCACACATGGTCAAACAAAATGCGTGTGGGGTGCTCAAGCATGCACTGGAATCCTCCGGTATGAACGCGGTGGCAAGACATGACGATTAAAGGCCAGCCGACCCCCATTTGTTACAACGGTCATTTAACCCTTGTGTCTCTTCAACCTTTCGATCGCGCACCAGTATTGCAAGAAGCACACTCACGACGACAAATTCTTAGAGGGTATCCTGCATGGCTCCAATGGTGCTCCGAGCGGCTGCCGATGATGAGCAGCAGTTCACCATACATGTCGTAGTGGACACCCACAAAATGTTCATGGATCTCTTGTTAGTGAACACCAAAAACCCCGTCTGGGTGGAGCACTCCATCCACACCATGGATTTGTTGCTTGCCGAGGAGAAGTACAAGGTGGTCGGGTTCGACCTCGAGTACACCCGTGCTCATGCCGGATCTCGTCCCAAGGTCTTCGTCGCCCAGATGTGCGTGCCCAATCACGTCCTCGTCTACCACTACTGTTTGGCCACAAGGCCTTGCTAGAGTTTCGGTGGGTTTGTCAACATCCCCCACTACATGTTCGTTACGGTGGACATCACCGACGATGTAAAGGTGCTCAAGCATTTGGGCATCGCCTGCGAGAATCTTGTCGACATCCAGGGCCAATACAAGATCTGGGTAGAAACCAGCATGAGAAGGACTCACTGGTGCACCTCGCTGAGGCCATCATCGGTCCCTACTATAGAAATATGAAGGATTCCTGCAACAAGGACAAACGTGTCTGCCACTCGGCCTGGATGGAGAGACTCTACAAATCTCATGTTGTGTACGCGGCCAAGGAGGCGTCCACGAGCTATGAGATGTACATGTAGATTGTTCACATGAGGAAGTGCCTCCTTCCCCAAAACGGCCAGGGCTCCAGCTCGAAGCAGAGCAATGGCAAGCATTGTCATAACAAGAAGTAGATGATTAGATGCTCGTTTCTCCTAGTTTAGTATGCATGTAATTGTTCGCTTTCGTGTGTGGAAATGTTATGTGTGTACTCACTTATGTAATCGTATGCTTAATTTGGTCATGCAATCATGTTCTCATAAGTATATATGTTGATGTTTTGTAGACAGAGCGTAGATATTGTGCGGACAGAGCAAATCACATCACACAGAGACTAAACAATGGAACTCATCAGTGATGATTTCGCTGCCGTTCACAATTGTATACCAGCAAGCGTTTTCCCACAACACACATGGCTTGTGAACAGGAATCGTTTGTGTTGTTATCGGTCTTCCCACACATTTCTAATTACTGGCTTGTTTGCCACATATCACACACATCTTGTTAAGTTGAATCATTTCTATTGTGTCGTCTAATCAAAAACAGTTCATCAGAATGAATTGTATATCGCACACACCTTGAACTAGATGACCGTTTGTGTTGTGTTGCCTAATCACAAACAGTTCATCCGAATGAACTGTATGTTGTACGTTGCACACGCCTTTGTCCGTCTAGCCATTTCTGCTATTATTCTCATCGCAAACAGCTCATTCCAGTGAACCGTATGCCACGCATCGCACATGCAACTATAATCGGAATCATGTTTGATGTCTCCGCCATCGCAAACATTTTGTATTTTTTTATAGTTTTATTACATCACTGTTCGCGATTAATGCATTGCACACAATTTCTTTGAAGGGTCTCTCATTGTACTACCGCGTTTGGACCATCCCATAGTGGTATAAAATCATGAATTTCACATAGATTCCAAGCATAGAATTGCAAACAATTTATTTGATTCCATAAGAGTCTCCCTTTTTGACACAACCATTGATGCACAAAATGAGCATGCCGATCTAATGATTTTGCCTCAACGAACTAGTTGGGGTTTCAGCATGAGCACAAATTGATCGTAGATGATCAAAGTAGAAAACTTTAGTGGATCCATGGTCATCTTAAATTTTTTTCTTTCATTTTCTGTTTTTGAGTGTTCACATGAAGGCAAAAAAATAAGCAAGCAAGAAAACAAACTATTTATGTGTTTTTGTAAAAGTTTTTTAGAAGTGGTGGAGATGACAAAGAGAGGCGAATGGCAAATGAATGTAAGAACAAGTAGATGATAGTTCATACGGAGGTACTTGATAGGTTTTGGTGATGTCTCCTCGGCAACGGCATCAAAAATTCTTCCTACTACTTGTGAGCTGCATTGGGATTTCCTCAAAGAGGAGAGGATGATGAAGTACATTAGAGATAAGTATTTCCCTTAGTTAAGAACCAAAGTTATCAATCTAGTAGGAGAACCACGCGAAACCTTATGAACAACACCTACACACAAAAGAGCAAATACTTGCACACAACGCGATCAAGGGGGTTGTTAATCCCCTTGGCGGTTAGTTGCAAGGATCAAATCTAATAGTGATAGATTAATAATATAAAACACAAAATAAAAGAATGGTAAATAAATTGCAGAAAGATATTTTTGGATGTTAGATACGTAAAGGTAGACCTAGGGGCCATAGTTTTCACTAGAGGCTTCTCTATGGTGGGTTAACTAATAACTGTTGGGTAATTGATAGAAAAGCTCATAGCTATGATGATATTCAACTAGTTTGGCTTCATGATGAAGGGTAGGGAATCCAAATTTGGGGCTATTTTTGGTGGGGATTTTAAAATTTATGACAAAATCAACCAAATTAGGCTGGAAAAGAGGAGGTAGGGAATCCAAATTCATGATCAAACATGGCTGAAGATACCAAGATGATGTAGGGTACAACCCTAGGGGCCGATATTTCATGATTTGGAGGGAGAACCTGTGAAGAACACACGAAGAACGGGAGAGAAATCACAAGGGTAATCACTCAAGAACAAGTCCAATCACACATCCACTAGACTAACAAACATGGATCCACAAGGTACATGAACAACAAAGGTAAATCGGTACAAGATAGAGTTCATGCCAAATGCAAAGGAGATGGGGTCTTGATGATCTAGATGATCCTTACCCTATGGGGGTCTTGATATCCCTTGGGATCTTGTCCTAGATGGAGGTCTTGGCCTCCAATGGAGTGGTGTCTCTCTCTCAAGAGTAGAGGTAGGAGCAAAGCTCAACTGTAAATCTGCTATCATTTTTGCTAACCCTAGAAATGAGGAGTGGGAGGTCTATTTATAGTCCAGACCACGAACGGGTAAGTGAGGGGCGAAATGGGTGCATGGGCCTTGGCCCGAGTCATGCGCGAAGGAAAAGGCCGGATGATCTGGGTGGGCATCTGGATGATCGAGG